>NW_026693621.1:0-148375 GCF_021218885.2 Marmota monax
TGTAAATCAATGGATGTGTAATTGATGTGATTCTGCAATCTGTATATGGGCTAAAAATGGGAGTTCATAACCCACTTGAAGCAAAGTGTGAAAGATGATATATCAAGAACTATGTAATGTTTTGAACAACCAACAATAAAAAATTAAAAAAATAAATAAATAAAATAGCCAAACTGTGGAACAAGCCTAGGTGTCCATTAATGATTAATGGTTAAAGAAAACATGGTATATATATGTATGCATATATATATATATATATGTGTGTGTGTGTGTGTGTGTGTGTGTGTGTGTATGTATACACACACACACACACAAAATGGATTTTTATCCAGCCATAAAGAAAAATGAAATAATGGTGTTTTGAGGAAAATGGATGGAACTAGAGACCATTATGTTAAGTGAAATAAGTCAGAAGGTCAAGGATCGTATATGTTCTCCCATATGTAGAAGCTAGAGAGGGAAAAGGAAAGAAAGGTTTTAGGGTGGGGGGTGGGAATCTCCTGAAAATCAAAGGGAGATCAGTATAGGAATGGGACCAGGGGGTGGGAGGTGCAGTGGAGGGAGAGATGTTGGGGGAGTGCTAGGGAGTGATATTGACCATATTATATTGTTACATTATGTGCATGTATAAATATGCCTTGTTCTTACAGTTCTAACAACAGATCCTATCATTATGTTCAACTATAATGCACCAATAAAAGTAGAGTGAAAAAAATATCCCTTGGTAAAACAATCTTGCAAAAGTTAGATTCTCTGTACTTATTAACATCAAAGGCTTGAGAGCTGTTGCTGTCAAAAATTATTTAACTTTAAAATTGACCAAATTATATTGTTATATTGTGTGCATATAAGAATATGTAACAAAACCCCACTATTTATAATTATAATGCACAAATAAAGAATTTTAAAAAATAATAATAAAAAAAGAAACTACACAGACTCAATCAGTTCTCTGTGGGCACTCTCTGGTTTGTTCCTTGTGAATGTTGCCCTCAGCTGAAACATGCAAAGCAACTTTATCTCAGAGCACTTTTGGAGAAATCAAGGTAATATGCATGTACTGAAATACTTCCCCCAATTATTTGCTCAGATTTCTTTGATACTGTGCAGGATTCATCTGTTAGCTTGCCCAGCTAGGTTCCCTTAGTTTGGGACTTCTATGATCAAGGTTTTCTAAACAGGCTGGAGTGAGCTCTAGAATTAGGATTTACAGTAGTTTTCTTCAAATTTCTTTGATATTAGGCACGATTTATTTTTTACCTATCCTTACTATGTTCCCCATGTTTGAGCCTTCTAGGTTCACTGGTTTGCTGTCAGTATTTCAGTTTTTATTTTAAGGTTTCAATTCATTTTGACCTATATGGGTAAATAGAAATGGAGCTGGAAATCAAACAGGGTTTTTGCTACAAGATGCTTGAAACTTCACACACTCAATCAATTTTCTGTGAGGACACTCTGGTATTATCCTTGTGAAAGTATCCCAAAGATGAGACATGCAAAAACAACACTATATGCGAGCATTTTAGGTGACAATAGGAAAATATGCATTTACTGAACTACCTCCTCAATCATTTGGTCAGATTTCTTTGATACTGGGCAGGTTTCATCAGTTAGCTTGCCCCACTAGGCTCCTCAACTTTGAGAATTCTATGATCAAAGGTTCTCTAAACAGGTTAGTGTTAGGCTTATAGTTAGAGTTAGGTCTAGTGTTAGGGTTAGAGTTTGTCTTGTTCAAATTTCTTTGATCCTGGGCAGGATACATTTTTACCTAGCCTTACTAGGTTCCCCAGGTTTTTGCCTTCTTGGTTCAATTCTTTGCTGACAGGAACAATTTGTATTTTATGGATTAACTTCATTTTGTCCTACATGGGTAAATGGACATGAAACTGGAAATCAAACAACGTTGGTGCTAACTTCTTGAAAATTCATCCACTCAATCAGTTATCTGTGGGCACTCTCTGGTTTGTTCCTTGTGAAATTAGTAATACACTGAAGCATGCAATACATATTTATCTGAGAACACTTTAGGAGAAAACATGGAAATATGCATGCACTGAAATAGCTCCCCCAATTATTTTGTCAGATTTCTTTGAAACTGCCCATGATTCATCTGTAAGCTTAACCAACTAGACTCCCCAATTTTGAAACTTCTATGATCAAAGGTTCTCTAAAATGATTAGGTTTAGGGTTTGACTTAGTGTTAGGACTAGGTTCAGACCTAGTGTTAGGGTTACAGTTAGTTTTTTTTTTTAATTTCTATGAAACTGGGCAGGATTCACCTTTTTCCTATTTTGACTATACTCCAAATACTTGGGCCTCCTATGTAAAAGGGTTTTCTCTCAGGAACAGTTTTAATTTTCATGTTTCTCTTCTTTTTGTTCTATAGGGGTGAATGAAAATGAAGCTGGAAATCAAACAGGGTTTGCGCTAGCTGCTTGAAACTTCACACACTCAATCAGTTCTCAGTGAGCATTCTCTGGTTTATTTCATGTGAACTATGAAGTAGAAAGAAACAGCTTTATCTCTGAGTGCTTTTGGAGAAAGGAAAATACACATGTACTGAAAGAGCTTCAAATTTTTTTGGTTTGATTACTTTGATACTGTACAGGATTCACCTTTGACCAACCTTAGTAGGCTTCCCAAGTATGGGCCTTCAAGGTTCACTGGTTCAGTGTCAGGAATATTTGAATTTTTAGTTTTCACTACATTATGGCCTATAGGTGTGAATGGAAACGGAGCTGGAAATCAAACAGGGTTAGTGCTAGCTGCATGAAACTTCACACCCTCAATCACTTCCCTGTGGGCATGCTCTGGTTTGTTCCTTGTGAAAGTACCTTAAGCTTAATCATGAAAAGCAAAACAAAACAAAACAATTTATCCAAGAGCACTTTAGTATAAAACAGCAGAAATAGGCATGTACTGAAACACCTTCCCCAATTATTGGTCAGAATTTTTGATACTGGGTAGGATTCATCTGTTACCTTGCCCTACAAGGCTTCCCAATTTTGGGACTTTTGTCATCAAGCTCTATAAACAGGAAAGGGTTAGTTTTAGGATTAGGTTTAGGGCTAGAGTTAGAACTAATGTTCGGGTTAGAGTTAGTTTTGTTCAAATTTCTTTGATATTAGTCAGGATTCATCTTTTACCTAGCATAACCATTTTCACCAGGTTTGGGTCTTTTCAGTTCAAGTTTTGCAGTCAGGAACAGTTTGTGTTTTAAAGTTTCACTTCATCTTGACGTCTATGGGTTAGGGTTAGGGATAGGGCTATGGGGTCAGTTTTGTTTTAGGAGTAGGGCTAGGGTTAGGGCTAGATTTTGAATTAGTGTTACGGTTAGGGCTAGTGTAAGGGTGAGGTTTAGGCTTAGGGTTAGGGTTAGATTTAGAGTTAGGGTTAGATCCAGGGCTAGGGTTAGGGCTAGGGTTAGTGTTACCATAAGGGGTAGGGTTAGAATGAAGTAAATGTCTAGGCCGAGAGTTAGATTTAGATTTAGGACTAGGCTTATGGTTAGGGTTAGGGTTAAAGCTAAAATAGGGCTAGGATTAGGGCTAGGGTTAATGTTAGGATTAGGCCTAGGGGTAGGGATAAGTTTAGGATTAGCATTCAGGTTAGGATTAAGTTTAGGGAAATGGGTGGTGTTATAGCTAGCTTTAGGGCTAGGGTGGGGGTTAGAATTAGGATTAGGGCTAGGGTTAGTGTTTACATTAGGATTAAGGCTAGGTTTAGGGCTAGGGTTTCTGTTAGGTTAGGGCTAGAAGTAGGGCTAGGGATAATGTCAAGTCTAGGGTTATAATTAAGGATAGTTATAGGGTTAGGTTATGGCTAAGTCTAGTGTCAGAGCTATGTTTATGGTAAGGGTCAGGTTTAGAATTAGGGAAATTATTAGGGTTATGGGCAGGGTTAGCATTTGGTTTAGGTCAAAGTTTATTTTTAGGGCTTGAATTAGTGTTAGGTTTAGGCTTAGGTTTAGGGTAATGGATAGGGTTAGGTTTAGGTTTCAGTTAAGGTTTAGGGTAATGGATAGGTTAGGTTTAGCAATAGGGTTAAGGTTAGCATTAGGTTAGGATTATGTTTAGTATAATGGATAGATTTAGAGCTAGGGTTTTGGCTAGATTATGGCTTGGATTAAGTCTAAAATTAGAGTTATGTTTAGGGATAGGGCTAGGGTTTGGTTTACGGTAAGTGTTAGGTTTAGGGCTAGGATTATTTTTCGGTTAGGGTGAGGGTTAGTGTTTGAGGTAGGGTTAGGGCTAGCACGACAGTTAGGTTTACGTTTAGGTCTAGGGATATATGTATGATGAGGGTTTGGTTTAGGGTTCTAGTTATGGCTAGAGTTTTCATTACAGTTAGGGTTAGGTTTAGGGTAATGGATAATGTTAGATTTAGGGTTAGGGTTAGGGTTAGGTTATGGATTCGGACTAGTCTTTGGATTAGGTTTAATGTAAGGCTTAATGTTTCAGTTAGGCTTAGGGCTATGGTGAGGTTTAGTTTATGGTTAGGTCTTTGGATACATTTATGTTTAGGGTTAGGTTTAGTGTTAGGGAGAGGGTTATAATAAGGGTTAGGGTTAGGTTTAGGATAATTGACAGGGTTACAACTAAAGTTTGAGCCAGGATTAAGCTTAGGATAAGAGCTAGGGTTAGGGTTATGTTTTAGGATAGGGCTAGGGTAATGTTTAGGGTAAGGGTTTGGCTTTGAGCTAGGGTTAGGTCTAAGGCAAGGGTTAGTTTTAGGGCTAGGGTTAGGGTTAGGGTTATCCTTTGGGCTAAGATTAGGCCTAGGATTATGGCTAGGTTTTGTGTTAGTTTTATTGCTAGTGTTATGAATATGGTTCGGGTTAGAGCTACTGTTAGGGTTAAGATTAGGATTAAAATAGGTTTAGCGCTATTGTTATGTTTAGGGCTAGTATTTTAGGTTAGGGTTATGGCTTGGTCTATTGTTAGGACTAGGTTTTGGGTTAGGGTCAGCTTTAGAGTTAGGTTAATGTTATTGTCAGGGTCAGTTTTCCAGATAGGATTAGGATTAGGATTAAAGCCAGATTTAGGACTAGTGTTAGTTAGGTCTAGGGGTAGGGTAAGTGTTTAGTTTAAGTTAAGGGTTATTGTTAGGGCCAGAGCTAGGATTTTGTTTAGGTTTAGGGCTACAATTATAGCTATATTTAGGATAAGTTTTACGTCTAGATCTAGTGTTAAGGTTAGGTATAGGTATAAGCTTACCGGTAGGACTTGTGTTAGGGTGTTTTTTTAGAGTTAGAGTCAGGTTTATACCTAGGGTTACTGTTAGGATCAGAATAATGGCCAGGGTTAAGGTTAGAACTAGAATGATGGCTAGGGTAAGGGCTAGTGTTCAAGTTATGCTAAGGATTAGGGTTAGGACTAGGGTTAGCATTTGGTTTGGGGTTTGGCTTAGGGTAAGGGATAGGGTTAGAGCTAGGGTTAGGTCTAGAGTTAGGGTTAGGTTTAGTGCTAGTGTTAGGGTTAAGATTAGGGTTTTATCTAGGGTTAGGACTAGAATTAGGGGTAGGATTTGTGTTAGGGTTAGGGCTAGGGTTATGACAATGACTAATGTACGAACTAGGATTACAATTAGGGCTAGTATTAGGGTGAGGTTTAAGACTAGGTCTTGTGGTAGGGTTAATTTAAAGTTAGGGTGATGTTTAGAGCTAGTATTAGTGTTAGGATCAATGTCAGGGTCAGGGTTATTTTTAGAGTTAGGGTTAGGGCTAGGTGTAGGTTTATGTTTTGGTATAGGTTAAGGGTTAGGATTAGGGATATGGTTTGATTTGTTTTAAGGCTAGTGCAAGGGGTAAGGCAAGTTTTAGGATTAGCATTATTGTTAGGGCTAGTGTTAGGGTTTGGATTAGGATTATGGTTATGGTTAAATTAAGAGTTAGGTTTAAGTTTAGAGTTAGGTTTAGATCCAGTGCTGGGCTAGGACTAAGGATAGAATTAGGGATAGGGCTAGGGCAAGAGTTGGAGTTAATCTTAAGGCTAGGTTTAGAGATAGGATAGACTAAATTAGGGTTAGTGCTAGGCTTAGTGTTAGGGTTAGGGTTAGGGCAAGGGTTATAGTTAGGTTTAAAATTATGGTTAAGTTTAGGGTTATAGTTAGGTTTAGGGTAAGGGATAAGGTTATAGCTAGGTTTAGGGCTAGGGCTAGGGTTAGAATTAGGGTTAAACCTTGGGTTATGTTTCAGGTTAGGATTAAGGCTAGGTTTAGGGCTAGGATTAAGGCTAGGGATAAATTCAGGTGCAGCTTTATAGTTAAATATAGTTTTAGGTTTAGATTAGATGTAGGGTAAGAGTTAGGTTTAGGGTTAGGCTCATGTTTAGAGCTAAGGGTATTGTTTGGGTCAGGGTCATGATTAGTGTTTGAGATAGGTTTAGGTTTAGAATTTAGGGCTCGAATTAGCATAAGGTTAGGATTAGGGTAATAATATATTTAGGTTTAGGGTAATGATTAGGGTTAGGATTAGGGATATGGTAAGGTTTAGGCTTAGGTTTAGCATTAGGGTTAGGATTATGGTTAGGGTAATGGATAGTGTTAGAGCTAGGGTTAGAGCTAAGGTTATGGTTATTATTAGTGCTAGGTTTAGGGTTAAGGTTAAGGTTAGGGTTAAAGCTCAGTTTAGGGCTCAGATTAGGCTAGGTTTTAGGTTAAGTTAGGGCTAGGGTTAGAGTTATTGCTAATATAAGTAGTAGGGTTACAATTAGGGCTAGTTTTAGGGTTAGGGTTAGGGCTAGGTCTAGTGTTATGGTCAGGGTTATGTTTAGGGTGATGTTTAAAGATAGGGTTAGTTTTAGTGCCAGAATCAGGGTTAGGGTTAGTTTAAGAGTTCTGCTTAAAACTCGAATTAGGGCTAGGGTTAGGGCTAGGTGTAGGATTAGGGTTTGGTTTAGGTTAAGGGTTAGTGTCAGGGCTATAGTTCGGTTTTGTATTAGGGCTAGGGCTAGAGTTAGGGCTAGTTTTAGGAGTAGCATTAGGGTTAGGGTTAGTTTTAATTTTAGGCTTAGGCTTTGAATTAGGGTTAGATTTAGAGTTAGGGTTAGATCTAGGATTATGGCTAGGGCTAAGGAAATGGTTAGGGTTAGGCCTAGGGTTAGAGCTAGGTTTAGATTTCCAGTAAGGGATAGTGTTAGAACTAGTTTTAGGGCTATGGAGAGAGTTAGACTTAGTTTTAGGGCTAGGGTTAGGGTTAGGATTAGGAATAGGGCTAAGTTAGGTCTAAGATTAGGGATAGGGTTGGTTTTAAGTTAGGCCTAAGTTTAAGGTTAGGGTTATGATTAAGGCTATGTTTAGTGCTAATATGGGATAGGGTTTGTTTTCTGGTTTGTGCGAGGATTATATCTAGGGCTAATGTCAGGTCTAGGGTTATGGTTATGGATAGTTTCAGGGTTAGGTTTTGGCTAGGTCTAATGTAAGGATTAGGTTTAAGGTAAGGGTTAGGTTAGAGCTAGGGGAATTATAAGGGTCAGGGTCATGGTTAGGGTTTCTTTTAGGTTTGAATTTAGGGTCAGGGCTCAAATTAGCTTTAAGGTTACCTTTAGGGTAACGATAGGGTTAGATTTAGGGTTCAGGTTACGTTTAGGGTAATTGATAAGGTTCGATTTAGTGATAGGTTTAGGGTTAGGCCTAGGGTTACCATTAGGGAAAGGATTATGTTTAGGGTAATGGATACAGTTATAGTTAAGGTTATGCCTAGGGTTATGGTGAGGATTAAGTCTTAAGATAGGGTTACACTGGCATTAGGGTATGGGTTATGATAAGGGTAATGGATACAGTTAGAGCTAAGTTCATAGCTAGACTTTGGTTAGGATTAGGTCTTGAGTTAATGTTAGAGTATGGGTTAGAACTAGAGTTAGGGTTAGTGCTATATTTAGTGTAAGAGTTAGGTTCTGAGCTATGATTAGGTTAGAGCAAGGGTTAGGTTAAGGGTTATGTTTATGCATAAGATTGCAGTAGGTTTAGGATTAGGGTTAGGGCTAGGGGAATGGTTATAATTAAGTTTAGGGTAATAAATATGGTTCGATGTAGGTTTAGGGTTAGGGACAGGACTAGATTTAAGTTTAGGGTTAGGGTTAGGTCTAAGGTTATGTTTAGGTTTATGGTAAGGGTTAGGGTTTGATCTATGGTTAGGGCTATAGTGAGTATTAGTTTTGGGTTAGGTTTAGGGTTAGTTTTCTGTTTAGGTTTAGAATTCTGGTTGGGGTTAAGGCTGGAGTTACAATTAGGGTTAGGGTTAGGGTTAGGGTAATGGATAGGTTTAGAGCTAGGGTTAGGGTTAGGGTTAAGGTTAGGATTTGGACTAGGTTTAGGGTTAGATTTAGGGATAGTTCTAGGTTTATGTTTATAGTAACATTAGGTTTTGAGCTAGTGTTAGGACTAAGACGAGGGTTAGCTTTAGGTTAGGGCTAGGGTTAGGGTTAGGGTTATACTTAGGGCTAAATTAAGGCCTATGATTAGCTATAGGTTTTGTGTTAGGTTTAGGTCTAGAGTTATGTTTAGGGTTAGTTTTAGGGTTTGGGTTATGCCAACATCTAGTTTTAGGTTTAGATTTTCAGTTAGGTTCTGGTTTAAAAGTAGGTTTACTGTTAAAAGCAGAGTCAGTGTTTGGGTTAGAACTCAAGTTAAGGTTACAGCCAGATTTAGGACTAGGTTTAGGTCTAGGGGTAGGGTTAGTGTTTGTGTTAGGATAAAGGTTATTGTTAGGCCAAGAACTAGTTTTTTGTTTAGCTCTAGGGCTGGAGTTAAGGCTAGATTTAGGATTAGGTTTAGATCCAGGGCTAGTGTTAGGTTTTAGTCTAGTGTTTGGGTCAGGTTTAGCACTAGGGTTTGTGTTAGGGTCAGGATGAGGGTCAGGGTTAGTGTTCGGGTTTGAGTTAGGATTAGATCTAGAATAAGGGCTATGGTCAGGACTATTAATAAGGATAGGATTTTGGTTAGCCTAAGGATTAGGCATAGGTCTAGGGCTACCATTAGGGATAAGGTTATTCATAGGGTAAATATAGCCTTAGAGCTAGGTTAGGGCTAGAGTTAGGGTTATGGTTAAATCTAGGTTTAGGGCTTGGATTAGGGCTAATTTTTGTGTTAGGATTAGGGCTAATGTTATGGCAATGGCTAATGTAAAAACTAGGGTTACAATTATGGTTAGTTTTTGGGTTAGCATTATGGGTAGGTCTAGTGTTAGGGTTAGGTTTAAGGTTATGATATATTTAGAGCTAGGGTTAGTGTTAAGATATAGTCGGGGTCATGGTTAAGGTTAGGACTCGAATTAGTAATAGGTTTACTTTTAGGTTTCAGTTTAAGGTTGGGAGGGTGTTTAGAGCTAGTGTGAGTGTTATGATATGAGTCAGGGTCAGGGTTAGGATTAAGGTTATGTTTAGGACTCAAATTAAAGGTATGGTTAGGTCTAGGTGTAGTGTTAGGGTTTGGTTTAAGTTAAGGTTTATGGTTAGGACTATTGCTCAGTTTGTTTTAGTCTTAGGTTTAGGGTTAGGTTTAGTTATATGATTAGCATTAGGGTTAGGGCTAGTGTTTGTGTTAGGCTTAGGCTCAGAGTTAGCTTAAGATTTGGAGTTAGGGTTAGATCTATGTTTAGGGCTAGGTCTAAGGGTAGGGCAAGGGTTGGGGCTAAGTTTAGGGTTATGGTAAATGATAGGGATAAAACTAGGGATAAGGCTAGGGTGAGAGTTAGAGTTAGTCTTAAGGATAGGGTTATGGTTAGTTTTAAAGATAGGGCTAAATCAGTGCAAGGATTAGAACTCGGGTTAGTGTTCAGCTTAGGCCTAGCATTAGGGCTAGTTTTAGGATTACATTTAGGGTAAGGGATGTGTTGTAGCTAGGTTTAGAGGTAGAGTGAGTGTTAGAATTAGGATTACAGCTAGGGTTAGGGTTAGGATTATGATTAAGGCTAGGTTTAGGGCTAGGATGAGGGCTAGGGTTTGTTGTAGGGTTAGGTCTAAAATTAGGGCTAGGGATAATGTCAGGTCTAGTGTTACAGTTAGGAGAAGATTTAGGATTAGGTCTAAGTCTTAGCCTAGTGTAAGTGTTAAGTTTAGGGTAAGGGTCAGTTTTAGAGCTAGGGGTATTTTTAGGTTCAGGGTCAGTGTTACGGTTTGTATTAGGTTTAGATTTAGGGATAGGGCTCATATGAGAATTAGGGTTAGAGTTAGGTTTAGGGTAATGGATAGGGGTAGGTTTAGGGTTCAGGGTAGTTTTAGAGTAATGGAGAGATTTAGGGTTTGTGATAGGGTAAGGGTTAGTCCTAGGGTTAGCATTAGGAATAGGGTTATCATAAGGGTAATATATAGGGTTAGGGATAGGGATAGGGTTAGGGTTATTGTTAGGGATAAGGCTAGTGTTATGTTTAGGCCAAAGCTGAGGCTTTGAGCTATGCTTTGGTCTAAGGTGAGGGTTAGGCTTAGGGTTAGGGCTAGGTTTAGGGTTAGGGTTAGAGTTAGGGTAGGTTCAGGCCTTGGATTAGAGCTAGGTTTTGTGTTAGGTTTAGGTCTAGGTTTAGTGCTATGAGTAATGTAAGATCTAGGGTTCTAATTAGTGCTAGTTTTAGGGTTAGGGTTGGCTAGGTCTGGTGTTAGGTTTAGATTTTGGTTTAGAGTCAGTTTAAAGCTAGGTTTAGTGTTAGTGTCAAGGTCAATGTTCAGATTAGAGTTAGAGTGAAAGCTAGAATTAGGGGTACAGTTAGGTCTAGGGGTAGTGTTATTGTTTGGTTTAGGTTAAGGGTTATTGTTAGGGCTAGGACTAAGTTTTTGTTTAGGTCTAGGGCTAGAGTTATCGCTAGATTTAGGAATAGGTTTAGGTCTAATTTTAGGGTTAGGTTTAGGAAAAGTTTACTGGTAGGGCTAGATTCAGGTTTCAGTTTAGGGTTAGGGTCAGGTTTAGACCTATAATTAGTGTTATAGTCAGAATAAGGGTGAAGGTTAGGGTTGGGTTTTGGGTTAGGTTTAGAGCTAGAGTGAGGGCTAAGGTTAGTGTTTGATTTAGGCTAAGGACTATGATTAGGACTAGGGTTAGCATTATGGATAGGGTTTGGCTTAAGATAAGGGATACTGTTAGAGCTAGGCTTAGAGCTAGGATTAGGGTTAGGTTTAGGGCTACAGTTATGCTTAAATCTAGTTTTAGGTCTCAGATTAGGGCTTTTGTGTTTTGGGGTTAGGGCTAAGGTTAGGACTGTGGCTAATGTAAGAACTAGGGTTATTATTAGTGTTAGTTTTAGGGTTAGCGTTTGGGCTAGGAATGGTGTTAGCATTTGCTTTACTGTTAGGGTGATATATAGAGCTAGGGTTAGTGTTTGGATATGAGTCAGGGTAAGGTTTGTTTTAGTCCTAAGACTCGAATTTGAGCTAGGGTTATGGCTAGTTGTAGGGTTGCGGTTTGGTTTAGGTTAGGTTTAGGGTTAGTGTAATTGCTCATTTTTTTTATTTGTTTGTTTTTTGTTTGTTTTGTTTTGGTTTGTTGGTTTGTTTTTGTTTTTGGCTAGGGGTCGTGTAAATGTTAGTTTTATGATTAGCGATAGTGTTTAGCTAGTGGTAGGGTGAGGTTTAGGCTTAAGGTTAGGGTTATATTTAGAGGTATGATTAGACCTGTGGTTAGGGCTAAGGTTAGGGCTAGTGTTAGGATTGCAGTAATGGACAGGTTTAGAAATAGAAATGGGTCTAGGGTGAGAATTGGAGTTATTCTTAGGGCTAGAGTTAGGGGTTTGCTTAGGGTTAGGGCTAAATTATTGCTAGATTAGCGCTAGGTTTAGTATTAGGGTTAGGCCCATGGTTAGGGCTAGAATTAGGGTTAGTGTTAGTGTTAGGGTTATGGTTAGTTTGAGGAGAAGGGATGAGGTTATGGCTAGGTTCAGGGCTAGGGCAAGAGTTAAAATTAGGTATAGGAATATGGTGATTGTTTGGGTTAGGCTTAAGGCTAGGTTTAAGGCTAGGATGAGGGCTAGGGTTTGTGTTAGGGTTAGAGCTAGGGTTAGCGCTAGGGATAATGTCAGGTCTAGGGTTATGGTTAGGAATAGTGTTAACTTTAGGTTTATGGCTAGGTCTAATGGAAAGTTAGGTTTAGGGTAAAGGTCTGGTTTAGAGCTAGGTGTATTATTATGGTCAGAGTCTGATTTAAGTTTTGGTTTAGGATAAGGTTTAGGGTTAGGGCTCAAATTAGCATTAGGGTTAGGGTTAAAGTAATGAATAGTGTTAGGTTTAGGGTTCAGGTTAGTTTTAGAGTAATAGATAGGTTTAGTGTTAGCATAGGATTAGTGATAGGCCTAGGGTTAGCATTTGGTTTAGGTTTATGTCTAGGGTAAAGGATAGGGTTAGTGCTAGTGTTAGGGCTTGTGTTAATGTTAGGATTTTTGCTAGGTTTAGAGATAGGCCTCGGGTTAGTTTTAGTGTTAGGTTTAGTAGAAGTGTTAGGGTTGAGCTAGGGTTAATGCTAGGCTGAGGGTTAGGGTTAGAGTCAGGGCTCTGTTTAGGGTTAGGTTTAGGGTTATGGCTTGGGTTAGCATTAGGATAAGAGCTAGGGTTAGGGCAAGTGTTAGGGATTGGCTTATGGCTAGGATTAGTGTTATGTTAAAGCTAGGTTTAGCACTCAGTTTAGGGCCAGATTTTTGTTTAGGTTAGGGCTAGTATTAGGACTACAGCTAATGTATGAACTAGGGTTATAATTAGGGCCAGTTTTGGGGTTAGGGTTATTGCTAGGTCAAGTTTTAGGGTTAGAATTAGTATTAGCATGATGTTTAGAGCTAGAGTTAGTGTCACGATCAGTGTCAGTGTTCAGGTTAGAGTTAACTTTAGGGTTAAAGCCAGAATTATCACTAGGTTTAGGTGTAGGGGTAGGGTTAGTGTTTCGGTTAGGTTAAGGTTTATTATTAGGGCTAGGGATAGGTTTATGTTTAGGTCTATGGCTAGAGATATGGCTAGATTTAGGATTAGGTTTAGGTCTAGGGCTAGTGTTAGTGTTCGGTTTAGGAATAGGTTTATATCTATTGGTATGGTTAGGGTTCAGTATTGGGTTAGGGTCAGTTTTAGACCTATGGTTACCATTAGCGTCAGAATAAGTGTCAGGTTTGAATTATGGTTATAGCTAGAATGAGGGCTAGGGTTAGGACAAGTAATATGATTAGGGTTAGGACTAGGGTTAGCATTAGGGTTAGTGTTGGCTTAGGGTAAGAGATAGGGTTAGACATATGGTTAGGATCACATTTTGGGCAGGGTTAGGGATAGTATTAATGTTACAGCTAGGTTTAGAGTTACGGCCAATGTTTGCAGTAGAGTTATGATTTGGACTAGTTATAAGATTGGGGTTAGGACTAGGTCTAGTGTTAGGGTTAGGTTTAATATTAGGGTGATGTTTAGAGCTAGGGTTAGTATTAGGGTCAAAATTAAGGTCAGGTTTAGTTTTAGGGTTAGGGTTTGGACTCGAATTAGGGCTAGGGTAAGAGCTAGGTGTAGGGTTAGGTTAAGATTTAAAGTTAGAGCTATGGCTCAGTTTTGTTTTAGGGCTAGGGCTATGGTTAGGGCTAGTTTTAAGATTAGCATTAGGTTTAGGACTAGTGTTAGGATTAGGTTTAGTCTCTGTTTTAGAGTTAAAAATAGAGTTAGAATTAGACCTTGGGTTAGGTCTAGGGCTAAGGATATGGCGAGTTTTAGTTCTAGGTTTACAGCTAGGGTTATGATAAAAATAGGGTTCAAACTAGGCATAGGGTAAGAGTGAGAGTTAGTCTTACTGCTAGGCTTAGGATTTGGTTAGGTATAGGGCTTAATTAGGACTAGGAATAGGGCTAGGTTTATCCCTATTTTTAGGCCTAGGGATAGTTTTGGGCCTGGCAATAGTTTTAGTGTAAATGATGGGGTTGGAGCTAGGTTTAGTGCTAGGATGAAGGTTAGAATTAGGGTTAGGTCTAGGGTTTCATTAGAGTTATGATTAAAGCTAGGTTAAGGGCTAAGATGAGGGCTAGCATTTGTGTTTTGGTTAGGGCTAGGATTAGTCTTAGGGAAAATGTCAGTTCTAGTGTTAGGGTTAGGGATAGTTTTAGGATTAGGTTTATGGTTATGTTTAGTGTAAGGGTTATTAGGGTAAGGGTCAAATTTAGAGCTAGTGGTATTATTAGGGTCAGGGTCATGTTTAGGGTTTTGTTTAGGTTAGGGTTTAGGGTTAGGGCTCAAATTAGCATTAGGGTTTGGGTTAGGGTAATAATAGGGTTAAGTTTAATGTTTAGGTTAGGTTTAGCATAATGGATTTGGGTTACATTTAGGCATAGGGTTAGATTTAGGCCTAGGGTTAGCATTAGAATTAGGGCTTATTTAGGGTAATTGATAGGGTTATAGCTACATTTAGGGCTAGGGTTATGGATAGGATTAGGGTTAGGGTTAGGGTTAGGGCTATGATTTGTGTTAAGGTTAGGCCTAGGATTACAGCTAGGCAAATGTCAGGTCTATGGTTAAGTTAGGAATAGTTTTAGGGATAGGTTTATAGCTAGGTCTAGTATAAGGGTTAGGTTTTAGGGTAGGGTCAGGGTTAGAGCTAGGTATATTATTATGGAAAAGGTCAGAGTTAGATTTTGGTTTAGGTTAAGTTTAGGATTCGGGCTCAAATTAGCATTAGGGTTAGCATTAGGGTAATTATAGGGTTAAGTTTAGGGTTCAGGTTAGGTTTAGGTTAGTGAATAAGGTTAGGGTTAGCAATAAGGTTAGGGTTAAGCCTAGGGTTACCATTAGGGTTATGGTTATGGTTAGGGTAATGGATAGGGTTAGAGCTAGTGATAAGGCTAGGGTTATGGTTAGGATTTTGGCTAGGGTTATGGTAAGGTTTAAGGCTAGGATTTGGGTTAGTTTGAGGTTTAAAACTAGGGTTAAGTCTCAAATAAGGGTTAAGTTTTGGGTTTGGTTAGGGCTAGGGTTAGGGCTATGGCTGATGTATGAACTAGTGTTACAATTAGTGAAGTTTTAGGGTTAAGGTTAGGGTGATGTTTACAGCTAGGGTTTTATTTAGGGTCAGTGTCAGGGTCAGGGTTAGTTTTAGTGTTAGGTTTAGGACTCTAATTAGGGCTAAAGTTAGTTCTAGGTCTAGGGTTAAGTTTTGGTTAAGGTTAAGGGTTAAGTTTAGGTTAAGAGTTACGGTTAGGCCTGTGGCTCAATTTTGTTTTAGGGCTGGGGCTAGGTTTAAGGCTAGATTTTGGATTAGCGTCAGGGTTAGGGCTAGTGTTAGAGTAAAGTTTAGGCTTAGGGTTAGTGTTAGATTTAGAGTTAGGGTTGATCTAGGGTTGGGCCTCATGCCAGGTTTAGGGCTAGAGTTAGGGTTATGGTAAGAAATATGGTTAGAACTAGGGATACGTCTAGGATGAGAATTAGAGTTATTCTTAGTAATAGGTTTAGGGTTAGGGTTAGGATTAGGGCTAAAGTAGGGCTAGGATTAGGATTAGGGTTAGTGTTAGGGTTAAGCCTAGGAGTTGGGCTAGGGTTAGGGTTAGCACTGGGGTTTGGGTTAAGCTCAGTGGAATGGGTGGGTTATAGCTAGTTTTAGGTCTAGGGTGAGGGTTAGAATTAGGCTTAGGCCTATGGTGTTGGTTCAGTTTAGATTAAGGCTAGGATTAGGTCTAGGATGAGGGTAGGTTTTCTGATAGGGTTATGGCTAAGACTCAGGCTAGGGATAATATGAGTTCTAGGATTATGGTTAAGGATAGTTTTTGGGTTAGGTTATGGCTAGGTATAGTGTATGGGTTAGGTTTATGTTAAAGGTTATCTTTAGAGCTAGAATTATTATTAGTGTCACAGTCAGTGTCAGGGTTAGCATTTGGTTTACATTAAGGTTAAAGGGTTAGCACTCAAATTAGCGTTAGGGTTAGATTTAGAATGAAGGTAATGGAAGGGTTTACTTTAGGTTTTAGTCAAGGTTTAGGGTAATGGATGGGTTAGGTTGCAGTGATCAGACTAGGGTTAGCATTAGGGTTAGGGTTATGTTTAATGTAATGGATAGTTTTAGAACTAGGGTTAGGGATAAGTTATGGTATGGATTAAGTCTAGGATTAGGGTTAGGTTTAAGGATTGGGCTAGGGTTTGGTTTAGGGTAAGTGTTAGGGTTAGGGTAAGTGTTAGTTTAGTGTTAAGGTTATAGTTAAGTTAGGATCAGTGTTAGTGTTTCAGCTAGGGTTAGGGATAGTGCGAGGGTTAGGTTTAGGTTTAGTTCTAAGTTCAAGATTATGGTTAGAGTTAGGTTTAGGGTTAGGTATAGGGTTTTAGTTAGGGTTAGGGTAATGGATATGGTTAGAGCTAAAATTTGGGCTAGAGTTAAGGTTAGGATTAGGACTAGGGTTAGGATTAGGATTTATGATAGGGCTAGGGTTATGTTTAGTGTAAGGGTTGGGTTTTGAGCTAAGGTTAGGTATAAGGAGATGGTTAGGGTTAGAGTTAGGGTTAGAGTTAGGGCTAGGTTTAGGTTTATGCTTAGAGCTAAGTTTAGGCCTAGTATTAGCTCTAGGTTTTGTGTTAGATTTAGGGCTAGGGTTAGGACTATGGGTAATGTAAAAGCTAGAGTTATGTTTAGGACTAGTTTAGGGTTTAGGGTTTTGCTAGGTCTAGTGTTAGATCTAGGTTTGGGGTTAGTGTCAGGTTTTAAGCTAGTTTAAGTTTTGGGATCAGGATCAATGTTCGGGATAGGGCTAGGTTTAGGTTTAGAGCCAGAATTAGGACTAGGATTGGATCTAGGGGTAGGGTAAGTGTTTGTTTTAGGTTAAGGGTTATTGTTAGGGCTAGTGCTAGGATTTTGTTTAGGTCTAGGACTAGAGTTATAGCTATATTTAGGATTAGCTTTGAGTCTAGGTGAAGTGTTAAGCTTAAGCATAATTATAGGGTTACCGTTAGGTCTAGTGTTAGGTTTTGGTTTAGGTTTAGGGTCAGGTTTAGACCTAGGGTTACTTTTAGGGTCAGATGAGAGTCAGGGTTAGGTTTAGAGGTACAATGAGGGCTTAGGTTAAGACTAGTAATATGGTTAGAGTTGAAGTTAGGCTAAGGATTAGGGTTAGGACTAGGGTTAGCATTTGGGTTAGGGTTTGGCTTAACGTAAGGGATAGGGTTAGAGCTAAGGTTAGGGCTAGGGTTAGGGTTAGGTTTAGGGCTAGTGCTAGGGTTGAGATAAGGGTTAAAGCTAGGTTTAGGGCTTGGATACAGGGTAGGATTTGTGTTAGAGTTAATGTTAGGTTTAGGACAATGATTAATGTACAAACTAGGGTTACAATTAAGGCTAGTTTTAGGGTTACCATTAAGACTAGGTCTAGTGTAAGGGTTAATTTAAGTTAGGGTGATGATTAGAGCTGGGATTAGTGTTACAGTCAGTGTAAGGGTCAGAGTAATTTTTAGAGTTAGGGTTAGGCTAGGTGTAAGGTTAGGGTTTGGTTTAGGTTAAAGGTTAGGTTTAGGGATGTGACTTGGTTTTGTTTTATGGCTAAGGCTAGGGGTAGAGCAAGTTTTAGGAATAGCATTATGGTCGGGGGGTGTTAGGGTTTCATTTAGTCTTATGGTTACAGTTAAATTTAGAGTTAGGTTTAGATTTAGAGTTAGTTTTAGTAGGACTCAGGCTAAGGATAGAACTAGGGCTAGGGCTAGGGCAAGAGTTATAGTTAGTCTTAGGGCTATGTTTAGGGTTAGGATAAGATTAAATTAGGGCTAAGATTAGCGCTAGGCTTAGTGATAGTATCAGGCCTAGGGTTAGGTTGGGGGTGAGGGTAAGGATTAGGGTTATGGTTAGGTTTATGGTAAGGGATGGTATTATAGGTAGGTTTAGGGCGAGGGTGAGGGTTAAAATTAGGGTTAGTGCTCAGGTTATGGTTCAGGTTAGGATTAAGGCTAGGTTTAGGGCTAGGATTATGGTTAGGGCTAATTTCACATCTAGGGTTATGGTTAAAAATAGTTTAAGTTTAGGTTTATGGCTACGCCTTGTGTAAGTGTTAGGTTTAGGGTTAGGGTCAGGTTTAAAGCTAAGGGTATTAGTAGGATCATGGTCAGGATTAGTATTTTGGATATGTTAAGGTTTAAAATTAGGACTTGAATTAGCATTAAGGTTAGGATCAGCATAATAATAGGGTTAGGTTTAGGTTTCAGGCTATATTTAGGGTAATGTATAGGGTGAAGATTAGGGATAGGGTAAGGTTTAGGCCTAGGATTAGCATTAGGGTTAGGGTTAGGGTTAGGGTTAGGGTAATGAATAGAGTTATAGCTACGTTTACAGCTATGGTTACAGTTACAATTAGTGATAGGGATATAGTTGGGTTTAGCGTTAAAGCTAGGGTTAGGGATCAGAATAGGGATGGGAATGGGGTTAAGTTAGGGTTATGGTTAGTGTTACGGCTAATGTAAGTACTAGGGTTATGATTAGGGCTAATTTTAGTGTTAGGGGTTAGGACTAGGTCTAGTGTTATGTTTAGATTTAGGGTTAGGGTGATGTTTAGACCTAGGGTTAGTGTTAAGGTCAGAGTCAGGGTGAGGGTTAGTTTTAGGGTTCGGCTTAAGACTCGAATTATTACTAGGGTTAGGGCTAGGTGTAGAATTAGGGCTTGCTTTATGTTAAAGATTAGGGTTAAGTCTATGGCTAAGGTTTTTTATTTATTTATTTATTTATTTATTTTAGCTAAGGCTAGGTTTAGGGCTAGTTTTAGGATTAGCTTTTAGGTTTAGGGCTAGGGTTAGGTTTAGGTTTAGGCTTATTGTTAGGGTTATATTTAGAGTTAGGGTTAGATCTAGGGTTATGGCCAGGAATATGAATAGGGCTAGTGTTAGACTTGTGGTTCGGCCTAGGTTTAGGCTTCCAGGAAAGTATAGGGTTAGAGCTAGAATTAGGGCTAGGTTGAGAGTTAGATTCAGTGTTTGGGCTAGGGTTAGAGTCAAGGTTAGGAATAGGGCTAAATTAGGTCTAAGATTAGGGCTAGGGTTAGTATAGTTTTAGGCCTAGGGTTAGGGTTAGGGTTATAATTAAGTCTATGTTTAAGGCTAGGATAAGGACTAGGGTTTGTGCTAGGATTAGGGCTAAGATTATGGCTAGGGCTAAAGTCAGGTCTAGGGTTATGTTTAGGGATAGTTTTAGGGTTAGGTTTATGTCTACATCTAGTGTAAGTGTTAGGTATAGGACAATAGTCAGTTTTAGAGCTAGGGGAATTATTAAAGTCAGGGTCAGTATTGGGCTTTGGTTTAGGTTTGAGTTTAGGGTTAGGGCTTGAATTAGCATTAGGGTTAGCATTAGGGTAATGATAAGGTTAGGTTTAGGATTCAGGTTAGGTTTAGGGTAATTGACAGTTTGGGGGTTAGTGATAAGGTTAGGGTTAGGCCTAGGGTTAGCAGGAGGGTAAGGGTAATGTTTAGGGTAATGGATACAGTTAGAGTTAAGTTTAGGGCTAGGGTTATGGTTATGATTAGGTCTTGAGTTAGGGTTAGGGTGAGGGTTAGAACTATGGTTAGGATTAGGGTTATGTTTAGCATAAGGGTAAGGTTCTGACCTATGGTTAGGGCTAGGCTGGGAGTTAGCTTCAGGGTTAGGTCTAAGAATAGGGTGACTATAATTTTGGGTTAAAGATAGGGTTAGAATTAGACCTAGGATTAGTGGTAGGGTCAGTATAAGGGTCCTGGTAAGAGTTACAATTTGGGATAGGGTTATAGCTAGAATGAGAGCTAGGGTTAGGGCTATTAATAGAGTTTTGATTAGCCTAAGGATTAGGGATAGGTCTAGGTTTAGGGTTTTGCGTAGGGTAAGGGATTGGTTTAGAGCTAGGTTTAGGGCTATGGTTAGGGTTTTAGTTAGGGTTAAATCTAGGTTTAGGGCTCAGATTAGGGCTAGTTTTTGTGTTAGGGTTAGGGATACGATTAGGACATGACTAATGTAAGAACTGGGGTTAAAATTAGGTTAGTTTTAATGCTATGGTTAGGTTTAGTGTTAGGGTTAGGTTTAAGTTTAGGGTGATATTTATAGCTCAGGTTTGTGTTATGATAAGAGTCTGGTCAGGGTTCATTTTAGGGTTAGGGATAGGACTCAAATTATTGTTTGGGTTATTCTTAGCTTTCAGTTTAATGTGAGGGCAATGTTTAGAACTAGGTTGAGTGTTAAGATATGAGTCAGGGTCAGTGTTAGTTTTAAAGTTAGTGTTATAACTCGAATTAGGGTTAGGGATAGGTCTAGGTTTAGTGTTAGGGTTTGGTTTAAGTTAATGTTTAGGGATAGTGCTATTGCTTGGTTTTGCTTTAGTCCTAGGGTTAGGTTTAGGGATAGTGTAAGTGTTAAGCTTAGGCTTAGGGTTAGGGTTAGATTTGGAGTTAGGGTTATATCTAGGGTTAGGGATGGGACTAAGGATAGGGCAAGTGTTAGGGCTAGGGATAGGGTTACAGTAAGGGATAGGGTTAGAACTAGGGATAGGTATAAAGCGAGAGTTAAAGTGAGTTTTAGGGCTAGGGTTACTGTTAGGGTTAGAGATAGGGCAAAATTAGTGCTAAGATTAGGGCTTGGTTTATTGTTTGGCTTAAGCCTAGAGTTAGGGTTAAGGTTAGGATTAAGTTAAGGGTAAGAAATGGCATTATAGCTAGGTATAGAGGTAGGGTGAGTGTTAGAATAAGGGTTAGGGGTAGGGTTAGTGTTAGGTTTATTATTAAAGCCAGGTTTAGGGCTAGGATGAGGGCTAGAGTTTGTTTAAGTTTCAGGACTAGGATTAGGGGTAGGGCTAATTTCAGGTCCAGCATTATGGATAAAGACAGTTTTAGGGTTAGGATTATAGCCATGTCTAGATTAAGGGTTGTGTAGGGTTATTTTCAAGTTTAGAGCTAGAGTTTTTATTAGAGTCAAGGTCAGGGCTAGGGTTTGGGATAGGTTAAGTTTTAAAGTTAGGGCTCGAATTAGTGTTAGTATTAGTTTTAGGGTTAGGGTAATGATAGGGTTAGGTTTAGGTTTAGGATAGGTTCAGGGTAATAGATTGGGTTAAGATTAGGGATAGGTTTAAGTTCATGCATAGGGCATTAGGGTTATGGTTTTGGTTATGGTAATGGATAGAGTTAGAGATTGGTTTAGGGCTAGGTTTATGGTTATGAATAGGGCTAGGGTTAAAGCTAATATTAGGTCTAGGGTTTGGGTTATGTTAGTGATAGGGTTAGGGTTAGGGCTAATGTAAGTACTAGGATGATGTTTAGGGATAGTTTTAAGGATTTAGGGCTCGAGTTAGTGTTAGGGTTAGATTTAGTTTTAAGGTGATATTTAGAGCTAGTAGTGTTAGGGTCAGTGTCAGGTTCAGGGTTAGTTTAAGGGTTTGGCTTACAACTCATATTAGGGTTAGAGTTAGGGCTAGGTTTCAGGTTAGGGTTTTGTTTAGGTTAAGGGTTATAGCTATAGCTATAACTAAGTTTTATTTTAGGGCTAGGGATAGGTTTAGGGCTAGTTTTAGGATTAGTGTTATGGTTTGGGCTAGTGTTAGGATTTGGCTTAGTCTTTGGTTTAAGGATCAACTTAGAGTTAGGTTTTGTCTAAGGTTAGTGCTAGGGCAAAGGAAGGGCAAGGGTTAGGGCTAGGGTTAGGGTTATGGTAAGGGATATGTTTAGAACAAGTGAAATGTCTAATGTGAGAGTTAGAGTTAGTCTTAGGACTAACTCTAGGGATAGGGATAAATTAGGGCTAAGATTAGAGCTAGGGTTAGTGTCAGGGTTAGGCCTAGAGTTTGTATTAGGTTTGTAATTATGACTATGTTTAGGGCTAGAATAAGGTCTTGGGTTTGTGTTAAGGTTAGGGCTAGAATTATGGCTAGGGCTAATGTCAGGTCTAGGGTTAGATTTAGGGATTGTTTTAGGGAAAATTTTATGGCTAGGTATATTTTAATGGTTAGGTACAGTATAAGAGTCAGGTTTAGAGCTAGGGGAATTATTAGGGCCAGCGTCAGCAATACGGCTTGGTTTAGGTTTGGGCTTAGGGTTATGGCTTGAATTAGAGTTAGGATTAGGGTTAGGGTAAAGAGAGGCTTAAGTTTAGTGTTCAGGATAGGTTTAGGGTAATTGATAGTTTTGGGGATAGTGATAGGTTTAGCGTTTGTCTAGAGTTAGCATTAGGATAAGGGTTATATTTAGGGTAATAGAGTTAGAGTTAAGATTAGGGCTAGGGTTATGGTTAGGATTAGGTCTTGGGTTAGGGTTAGGGTGAGGGTAAGGATTAAGGCTAGTTTATGGCTCATATGAGGGTTTGTGTTAGGGCTAGGGCTAGGATTAAGGCTAGGGCTAATTAAGGTCAATCATTATGGTTTAGGGTAGTTGTAGGGTTTGGTTATGAATAGGTCCCACTGTAAGGTTAGGTTTAGGGTAAAGGTCAGGTTTAGAGCTAGGTGTATTATTATGGTCAGAGTCAGAATTAGGGATTTGTTTCAGTTAAGGTTTAGGGTTAAGGCTCAAATTAGCATTAGGTTAAGGGTAATGGATATGGTTAGGTTTAGGGTTCAGGTTAGGTTTAGGATTTTGAATAGTCTTAGTGATAGCTATACATTTATGATTAGTCCTATTGTTAGCATTTGGTTTAGGCTTATGTTTAGGTAAAAGATAGGAGGGTTACGTTTATGTTTAGGATTAGGGCAAATGTTAGGGTTAGAGTTATGGTTGTGATTAGGCATAGGGTTAGGGTTAGGTTTAGGGTAAGTGTTATGGTTGGAGCTAGATTTAGGGGTAGGGCGAGGGTTAGGATTAAAGCAAGTCTAGGGTAAATGTTAGGGTTAGCATTAGGGTTAGGGTTAGGGTTATGTTTAGCATTAGGGTTAGGGTTAGAATTATGGTAATGGATAGAGTTAGAGCTAGGGTTTGGGCGGTGATTACAGTTAAATAAGGGTTAAAGTTAGGGTTAGGGATAGGGCTATGTTAATGTTTAGGATTAGAATTAGGGCTCAGATTAGAGGTAGTGTTAGGGTTAGAGTCACTTTATTTAAATTTGTTTAATACAATCCAGGATTCATCTTTAACTAACCTTACTCTTTTTCCCAGGTTTAGGCCTTTTGGTTCTACTGTTTGGTGTCAGGAACAGTTAGATTTTCATTTTACTTCATTTAGACCTATACAAGTAAATGTAAATGGACCTGGAAATCAAACATGGTTTATGCTAGCTGCTTGAAACCACACTCACACCTTCAATTCTTTGTGGGGACACTGTGGTATGTTCCTTGTGAGTGTAGGCCTAAACTGAAGCATGCAAAAATAACTTTATCTGAGAGTCCTTTAGGAGAAAGGAGGAGATATGCATGCACTGAAATTCCTCCCTAATTATTTGGTCAGATTTGTTTGATACTGAGTAGGATTCATTAATTAGCTTGTCCCACAAGCTCTCCAAGTGTGCGACTTCTAGAATCAATGGTTCTCCAATCAGGTTAGTGTTAGTGTTAGGTTTAGGGTTAGGGCTAGCGTTAGATGTAGTGTTAAGGTGAGAGTTAGTTTTGTTCAAATTTCTTTGATACTTGAAAGGAGTCATCTTTCACCTAGCCTTAATATGCTCCCCTTGTTTGAGCCTTCTTGTTTCTATGGTTCGCTATCAGGAGCACTCTGTATTTTAAGGTTTCACTTCATATTGACCTATAGAGGTAAATGAAAATGGAGGTTGAAATCAAACCGGGTTGGTGCTAGCTGCTTGAAACTTCAAACACTGAATCAGTTCTCTGTGGGAACTCTCTGGTTTGTTCCTTGTGAAAGTAGCCCTAAGATGAAGATGGCAACAACAACTTTACATGAGAACCCTTTAGCAGAAAGCAGAGAAATATACATAAACTGAAATACCACCTCAATTATTTGGTCATATTTCTTTGATACTGCATAAGATTCATCTGATAGCTTATCCCACTAAGATCCCCAAAGTTTGGGACTTCTCAGATCAACAGTTTTTCAAACAGGTTAGGGTTTGTGTTTAGTATAGTGTTAGGGCTAGTGTTAGAGCTAGTATTAGGGTTAGAGTTAGTTTTGTTCAAATTTATTTGATACTGGGCAGGATTAATTTTTCTCCTATCTTTACTATACTCCACATGTTTGGGCCTCCGAGGTTCAATGGTTCACTGTAAGAAACAGTTTGTATTTTAAAGTTTCAATTCATTTTTTTCGTATAAATGGAAATGGAAATGTAGCTGGAAATCAAACAGCATTGGTGCTAGCTGCTTGAAACGTCACACTCCATCAATTTTCTGTGAGCAATCTCTGGTTTGTTCTTGTTATTGTAGGTCTAAGCTGAAGCATGTAAAAACAACTTTATCCAAGAGTCCTTTAGGAGATAACAGGGAAATATGCATGTACTGGGATATACTCCATCAACTTTTTGGAAAGATTTCTTTGATACTGTGCAGCATTCCTCCCTTAGCTTCCCCCATTAAGCTGCCCAAGTATGGAAATTCTACGGTCACTGATTTCATAAAAAAAGTTAGGGTTAGGGGAAGAGCTAGGGTTAGAGCTAGTGTTATGCTTAGAGTTAGTTTTATTCAAAATTCTTTGATACTTGGCAGGATTTAACTTTTATCTAGATTTACTCTGATCCCCAGGTTTAGGCCTTCTTCATTCAGAGGTTTGCTGTCAGGAACATTTTGTATTTTAAGATTTCACTTCATTTTGATCTATATGGGAAAGTTAATGGAGTTGAAAGTTAAACAGGTTTTGTGCTAGCTGCTTGAAACTTCATACACACACACCAGTTCTCTGTTTGGACTTTGGTATTTTCCTTGTAAAAGTATACCTATGCTTAAGCATGTAAAAACATCTGAGAGCCCTTTAGGAGAAAACAGGAAAGTATGCATGTACTGAGATACCTCCCATAATTATTTTGTCAGATTTGTTTGATGTTGCATAGGATTCATCACTTAGCTTACCCCACAAGGCTCCCAAGTGCTGGAATTCTAGGATCAATGGTTCTCTAATCAGGTTAGGGGTAATGTTAAGTTTAGGGTTACAGCTAGGGCTAGGGTTAGAGGTATTGTTAGGGTGAGAGTTAGTTTTGTTCAAATTTCTATGATACTGGGAAGGAGTCATCTTTTATCTAGCTTTAGTATGCTCCCAAGTTATGTTCTTCTCAATTCAATGGTTCATTATCATGAACACTTTGTACTTTAAGGTTTCACTTCATTTTGACACCAATGGGTAAGTGGAAATCAAACAGGCATCCCTTCCCCTAAAGCTAACCCTAAACCTAACCATAATCATAGCCCTAATCCTAGGCCTAAGCTTAACACTAAACCTAGACCTATTCCTAGCCTTAATTTAGCCATAACCCTAACCCAAACTCTAGCCCTAAGACTAACTCTAACTCTTGTCATAGACCTATTTCTAGTTCTCACCATATCCTTTACCATAACTCAAACACTAGCCCTGATCTTAGCTCTAACCCTAGCCATAGCCCTAACCCTACAATTAACTAAAACTCTAAATCTACTTCTAAGCCTATACTAACGCTATCAGTAGCAATAACACTAACGCTAATCATAAAACTACCCTTAACTTTAGCTTTATTTTTAATACAAAACCGAGACATAGGACTAATCCTAGCCCTTAGTCTAAACCAAATCCTAACCCTACATCTAGCCCTAAGCCTACCCCTAATTTGGGTCCTATCCCTAACCATAAATTGAAGCATGACTCTGATTCTGACCCTAAAACTAACCCTAGTTAAAAACATCACCCTAAACCTAATCCTAAAACTAGACATAGTCCTAAATGTTACCCTAAAACTAGCCCTAATCATTACCTTAGTTCTTACATTAGACGTATCCCTAAGAAGAGCCCTAACGAAACCCAAAACCTAGCCCTAATCCAAGATGCAACCCTAGTTTTAACCCTAACTCAAACCGTAAATCTATCCCTAACATTTACCCTAAGCCCTAACTTTAATCCTTGAACTAAGCCTAAACCTCACCCTAACCCTAGCCCTGACTCTAACCATGACCATAGCCCTAACCCTAGCTCTAAGCCTATACATTACCCTAACTATAATCCTAACCCTAATGCTAATCCTCAGCCTGAACCTAGCACTATCCCTAAACCTAACCTATCTATTACCCTAAACCTAACCTGTACCATAACCCTAATAATATAATTAACCTAACTGTAACCTTAAACCTAATGGTAACTCAAGCCATAATCCTAACAATAAACCTCACCCTAACATAACCCTAACCCTGACACTAACCCTAATCCTAACACTATAAAACTAACCCTAACTATAAACAGACTGATAAACCTACCACTAACACTAAACCTAACGCTAACACTAACCCTAACCCTAAACCTATCCTTAACCTTAACACTATTGTTAATCCTAACCCTAACACTAACATTAACACTAACCCTAACCGTAACCCTAATATGAACACTAACCCTAACCCTAACAATAACCCTAACACTAACAATAAACCCAAATCTTATCCTAACCCTAACACTAACACTAACACTAACCCTAATCCAAACCTAACCCTAACCCTAACACTAACTGTAAACCTAAACATAACCCTAAACCTAACACTAAACCTAACACTAACCTGAATCCTAATTCAAACCCTTAGGCTAACCCTAACACTAACTCTAAAACTAACCATAATTCTAACCCTAACACTTACACTAAACCCTACACCAACCCTAAAATTAAGCCTAACCCTAACACAAATGTAACAGACCCTAACTGTTACCTTAACCCTAACCCTAACCCTAACACTAAAGTTAATCCTAACCATAATACCAACCCTGACCTAACCCTAACCCTAACACAAACCCTAACCCTAAATATAACACTAAACCTAATCCTAACTCTAACCCTAATGCTAAGACTAACTCTAAACCTAAGACAAACCATAATCCAAACAATAACTCTAAACTTAACCTAACCCTAAAAAACCCTAACCATAACCCAAACCCTATCACTAACACTAACCATAACCCTAACCCTAACACTAACCCTAACTCAAAACTGAACCCTGTCACTGAACCTAACCGTAAATATAACACTAAACCTAACACTAACAATAACATTAACAATAACCCTAACACAAACCCTAACCTAACCCTAAACCTAAACTTAACATTAACAGTAACCCTAACCCCATAACCTTACCACTTACCCTAAACCTAACCCTAACCCTAACTCTAACCCTAATCCTATCAGTAACTCTAAACCTAACCCTAACACAACCACTAAACTGAACCCTATTTCTAACACAAACCTTAACCCTAAACCTAATACAAACCCTTAAAGAAACCCTAACCCTAAACTTTAACCTAACTCTTAAACTAACTTTATCGCTTATCCTAATTCTAATTCTAACCCTTATCTAACACTAACCCTAAAACTAACCCTAACCATAACACTAACTCTAACAATAAATCTAACCCTATCCCTTTCCCTATCTGTAAAACTAACCCTAAACCTAACCCTAACCCTAACACTTACCCTAAACCTATTCCTAAACCTAACCCTGAACCTAAACCTAACACTAACCCTAACCCTCAACCTAACACTAACTCCAATCCTTACCCTAACCCTATGATGAACCGAATCCCTAACTCTAACACTAACCCTAAACCAAACACTAACCCTACACTAACAACATACCTAATACTAGTCCTGAACCTAAAACTAACTCTAATACAAGCACTAACCCTAGTCCTAACCCTAAACCTAAAACTAACACTAACCCTAACAAAAACCCTAAACCTAACACTAACACTAAACCTAACAGAAACACTAACACTAACACTAATCCTAACACTAATCCTAACACTAACCCTAATTATAACTGTGACCCTAAAGTAACACTAACCCTAATTCTAACCCTAACACAGACCCAAACACTAAAACTAACACTAAATTTAATCCTAACCTTAACACTAACCCTAAACATAAAACAAACCATTACCCAAACCATAATTCTAAACTTAACATAACCCAAACCCTAACAATAACCCTAACCCTAACCCTTACAATAACTCTAACACTAACCCTAACCCTAAAACTAGCACTAATCTAACTCCAAACAAAACGTATCACTGACCCTAACCATAAATATAACCCTAAACCTAACACTAACCTTAACCCAAACATTAACAATAACTCTAACTGAAACCCTAAACTTAATCCTAAACCTAAACCGAAAACTAAAAGTAACCATAACCGTAACCATAACCTAACCCTAAACCTATCCTTAACTCTAACCCTAATACTATCAGTAAATCTAATCCTAACCCTAAACCTAACCCTAGCACAACTCCTAACCCAAACCCTACTCCTAACACAAAAACTAACCCTAATCCTAACATAAACCCTAAAAAAAACACTAACACTAAACCTGAACCTAACTTTAAACTAACCCTAAACCTTACCCTAATGCTAACCCTAACCCTTACCTTAACACAAACCCTAACACTAACCCTTACCCTATCTCTAACTCTAACACTAACCCTAAAACTATCCATTTCCCTATCCATAACTCTAACCCTAAAATTAACCCTAAACCTAACACTTACCCTAAACCTATTCCTAAGCCTAAATCTACCCCTAAACCTAAATGTAACCCTAAACCTAACACTGACCATAATCCTAAATCTAACACTAACCCTAATCCTAAACCTAACACTAATGCTATCCCTAAACCTAACCCTAACCCTACGCTAACCACATCCATAATATTAGTCCTAAACCTAACAGTAACCCTAACACTAACCATAACCCTAACCCTAACATTAACCAAAAGCCTAACCCTAACCCTAAACCTTAAGCTAAGCTAACCATAAACCTTACCCTAACACTAATAATAACATAATAAGCCTTGACCTAGCCTTGACCCTAGCCATAAAACAAAACCAAGCCATATCCCTAACCCAAACCCTTAACCTAAACCAAACCCAAACCTTACACCTAGCCCTAACCCTAACTCTAAAAATTACTCTGAGCCTGACGCTGACCCTAACACTAATCCTAGCTCTAATAATCACTCTAACTTAAATTAACCCTAATACTAGAACAAGTCTTAACCATAACCCTAAAACTAGCCGTAATTGTAACCCTAGTTTGTACATTAGGCATTGTCCTAACACTAGCATTAACCTTAACACAACTCCTACCCTGGATACGAGCCCTAAACCTAGCTTTCATCCTAATCTTAACCCTAACAGTAGCCCTAACCCTAACCCTAGCCCTAACCCTAGCTCTAACCCTCTCCCTTACCCTAAGTTGAACCCTAACCCAAATCTAAACCCTAGTCCTAACCCTAATCCTTAGCCTAAGTTCAATGCTAACCATATTACTAGTCTTAACCCTAGCCCTCATTCTACCTCTAAACCTAACCCTGAACCCCATCTGACCCTAAAAGTAACCCTAGGTCTAAACCTGACCCTAAACGTAAACCAAAACCTAACATTAGACTTATCGGTAACCTTATATTTATACCTAAGCCTAACACTACACCTAGACCCAAAGCTAATCCTAAATATAGCTTTAACTCTAGCCCTAGGCCTAAACAAAATCCTAGCACTAGCCCTAACAATAAACCTTAACCTAAAACAAACACTTACCCTATCCCTAGACCTAACCCTAGTCCTAATTCTGGCTCTAACCCTAAACCTAACACTATCCTGAACACTGACACTGATCCTAACACTTAAACTACTTTTAAACCTGACACTAACCCAAAACCTAGACCTAACGCTAGACCTAGCCATAACCCTAAACCTAAAACTAGCCCTAAACCTAACCCTAGCTTTTACATTATCCTTAGTCCTAACCCTAGCCCTAAACCTAACACAAAACCTAGAGCTAATCCTAGGCCTAAACTTAGTTCTAAGCATAAACCTAAGCCTAGACCTAACCCAAACCCTAACTTTAACCCTAACCATCTCCTTAGACACAACCCTAGCCCAAGCCTAACCCTTACACTAAACATAACCCTAGTCCTAACCCCTAACCTAAATCCTAATCCTAACCCTATCCTTAATCCTAACTTTAAACCTAGCCCAAACTTTAGCTCTAACCATATCCATCACCCTAACCCTAACCCTAACCCTGATTAAAACCCTATCTCTAACACTAAAACAAACTGTAAACATAATCTTGAACTTAGAACTAAACCTAAACCTAACCCTCGCACTAGCTCTAACACTAGCTCAAACACTAAATCTAACCCTAAACTTAACCTTAAACTAACACTTACTCTAACCCTAACACTTACCCTAGACCAAACCCTAGCCTAATCTTTAAACCTAACCCTTTTCCTAGACTTAATCCCAACCATAACATAGCCCTAACCCTAGCTCTAAAACTATCCATTACACTAAACGTATCCCTAACCCTAATGCTAACACTAACCCGATCTGCTAAACCTAACCCATCCGTTACCTTAAACCTTAGCTAAAACCTAAAGTAAACCCTTCCATTACGTTTACTCTAAACCTAACCCTAATGCTAATTCAAGCCCTAACCCCTTAACATTAACATAAATCAAATGCTAACCTGACCCTAACCGTGACACTAATAATAATTCTAGCTCTAAAGGTGACCTTTAACCTAAACTGAACCCTTACATTAGACCTAGATATAACCTAACACTAAAACTATCCTTAACCATAACCCTAGACCTCATGTTATTCCTAGCCTGAGTCCTAGCCCTAACCATATTAGAAAACCTACTCCTCACCCTCATCCTAATTCTAGCCTTAGTCCTAAATTTAACCATAATGTTAGGCCTAATCCTAATTCTAACCCTGACCCTAGCCCTAAACCTAGCAATAAACCCACCCATTCCCCTAAACTTAAACCTAACCACAGTGCTAACCCTAACCCTAGCCCAACCCCTAGTCTTAACCCTAACACTAACCCTAGTCCTACTCCTAGCCCTAATGTAGCCCTAACCCTAACCCTCACCCTAAGCCTACTACTAAGAATAACTCTAATTCTCACCCTACACGTATCCCTAGTTCTAACAATATTCCTTACCCTAACCCTAAACCTAGCCCTAACCCTAGCATAAGCCCTAACCCTAGATCAACTCTAACTCTAAATCTAACCCTAAACCTAAACCTAAACTTCAATCTAACACTAGCCCTAACCCTGATGCTAATCCAAAATCTAGCCTTGACCCTGGCCCTAAAGAAAACTGAGCCATAGCCCTAACCATAACCCTTAACCTAAACCAAAACATATCCCTATGTTGGGGTTTAAGTGTGCAGAGTTTAGCTCCCTCAGGCCTGACATTTTGCAAGAGCTGTGGCTGTGATTTAGGTCAGCTGAGGCAAACCTCAGCTAGGAGGAGGAAAAGTTCTCTTCCCTTTATCGCAAGTCACAAGTTCTGCATGGTTTGGCCAAGAGGAAGAAGCTTCCTGCATACTTAACCTGGGAACAGTACATTCTGAAGAAACAAATGCATCCTCAGAGGAGTAGATAATGTCTACAAAGAACTTTAGGAGGGTACTTATCAAGCAAACAGGAACAATTTGAATCTAGCTCTGTGTATCTGCTGAGGCATGATATTTGGACAATGTGGGTAAAGTGTTATTGAAGAATTGCTTGCTTTGTTAGAAGAAGTGTATAAAAGGAACTTGCAAATAAACTTCAGCATGCAGTTGCGATTGCTGCCTTGGCTCTGCATCCCCTGTGTCCCGGTTATTTTGTGACCCTTACCCAGGGACCCGAACGCTCTAGACATTCACATCCCTACACCTAGCAGTAACTTTAGCCCTAATTGGAGTTCTAAACCTAACACTAAAACTAACCCTGACCCTGACACTGACCCTAAATATAACCCATGCTCTAAACATCACTCTAACTCTAACCCTAACCTTAACACTGGCACAAATTGTAACACTAGTTCATACATTAGAAATAGCCTTAACCCTAGCCCTAACCAAATCCAAAACCTAGCACTTATTTGAGACTTAACCCTATTTTTAAACCTAACCCTAACCCAAAACCTAGCCCTAAACCTTACCCTAACCCTAGCCAGAATCCTAACCATAATCCTAGCCTTATCACTAGCTCTAATCCTATCAACTACCCTAAACCTAACCATAACCCTAATGGTAAACCTAGGCCTAACCCTAACTTTATTTTTAACCCTAAACTTATTCATTAACCTAAACATAACCTGAACCCTAAACCTATCCCTATCATTATCCTAACCCTTACCCTAATGCTAATTTGAGCCCTAATCTTAAACCTTACCCTTATCAAAATCCTAACTCTGACCCTTTCTGTAATAATATACCTAGCTCTAACCCTGTACCTACCCCTAAACCTAACCCTTATACTAGACCTAGCCATAAACCTAACCCTAAAACTATTCCTAACATAACCATAGACCTGACGTTTGCCCTAGCTGTAATCCAAGCCCTAAACTTAACACACTCCATAGCCCTAACTCTAACCCTAACCCTAACCATAGCCCTAATCCTATAAATAATCCTAGCCCCAAACTTAGCTCTAACCCTATCAATTACCCTAATCATAGCCCTAATTCTAATGCTAACCCTAGGCCTCATTCTAACCCTAGGCCTAACCGTAACCCTATCCATTATGCTAAACCTAACCTGAACCCTAAACCTAACCCTATCATTACCCTAACATAAACCCTAATGCTAATTTGAGACCTAACCCTGAACCCTAACCTAAACAAAACCCTAAACATGACCCTGACCCTAATAATACCCCTAGCCCTAAATTTGACCCTTACCCTAAATCTAACCCTTACACTAAACATAATCATAAACCTAAACCTAAAAATATCCCTAACCATAACCCTAGAACTGACATTTGCCCTAACGATAATACTAGCCCTAACCAAAACACAAACCCTAGCCCTTATCTTAGCCCTTAACCTAGTCTTAATCATAACTCTAATGAAACCCTAGCCCTAACACTAATTCTAACTTTCATTCTAGCCCTAAACCTACTCTAACCCCATCATTTACACTAGTCTTACTCTAAACCCAAAACTATCCCTAGGCCTAAACATAAACATAAACCTAGCCCTATTCCTAGTCCTAATTAAGCCCTATACCTAACCAAACCCTAAGCCTATCCCTAAGACTAACACTCACTCTAACCCTAGCCCTATTCCCAGTTGTAACCCTATTTTTATCATAACCCTAATCCTAGCTATGAACTAGATCTAATGCAGGCCATATCCTTAGCCCTAGACCTAACACTAGATCTAATCCTAACTCTAAATCTAACTATAAACCTAAGACTCAACCTAACCCTAACATTAGTCCTAAACCTAAACTGATCTTAAAACTAGCCTTAACCTTAGCCCTAGCCCTAAAATAAAACCGAGCCATAGCCCAAACTTTAAAGTTTAACCTAAACCAAAACCCAACCCTACATCTAGCCCTAACCCTAGCCCTAATTTGAGTCCAAACCCTAACCCTAAAACTACCCCTGACCTTAATTTTCACCCTAATACTAACCATAGCCCTAAACATCACCCTAATATTAAACCTAACCCTAACACTAGACCTTGTCTTAACCCCAATCTTATAACTACCCCAAATTGTAACTCTACTGCAAACATCAGCTGTAACCCTAAACCTAGCCCTAACTCTAACCAAAATTTAGCCCTAATCTGAAACGTAACTCTTGCTTTAACCCTAAACCTAATCTTAACACTAGCCCTAACCCTATCCTAAATGTAGCCCTAACCCTAGGACTAGTCCTATCCCTTACCCTAAGCTAACCCTAAACCTAATGCTAACCCTAGTCCTAACCATAATACTATTACTAGTACTAACCTTAGCCCTCATTCTAGCTCTAACCATAACTCACACCTGACACTTATTCTGACCCTAATTGTAACCGTAGGTCTAAACGTGATCCTAACCCTATACTGAACCCTATAAATAGCTCTAGAAATTAACCTATTCCTAAACCTAATCCTAACACTAGCCCTAGACCTAAACCTAATCCTAAATCTAGCCATATCTCTAGCCCTAGACGTTAAAAATCCCTATCCCCAGCCCTAGTAATAAACCTTAACCTTACCCAAACACTAACCCTACACCTAGACCTAACTCTAGTGATAACTCTGGCTTTAACCATAAAGCTAACTCTAACCTGAACACTGACCCTGAACCTAACACTAACTCTAGCTCTAAGCATCATGTTAAACACTATCCCTAACCCTAACACTTGACCTAGCCATAACACTAACCAAAAAACTGGCCCTAATCATAATCCTAGTTCCTACATTAGCTGTAGCCCTAACACTAGCCCTAACCTAATCAAAAACCTGGCCCTAATCTGAGCACTAATCCTAGCTTTAACCCTAACCCTAACCCTAGCCATAAGCCAGTCCCTAACACTTCCCTAACCCTAGCTTTTATTCTATTTGCTACCTTAAGCCAAACCCTAAACCTAATGCTAACCCTTGTTTGAACCCTAATCCATAGTTTAACCCAAAACCTAACTCTATTACTAGTCCTAACACTAGCCCTCATTCTACCTCTAACCATAACCCAAACCCTAATCCTAACTCTGAAACTTATACTGACCCTAACACTAACCTTAGGTCTAAACTTGACCCTAACCCGATCCCAAACCCTAACATTAGCCCTAGTGGTAATCCTATACCTAAACCTAAACCTAACACTAGTCCTAGAACTAAACCTAATCCTAAGTCTAGCCATAATTCTAGCCCTAGACCTGTAAAACAAACTTGCCCTAGCCCTAACAATCACCCTTAACATAACCCAAAATCTAACCCTACTTCTAGACTTAAGCTTAGTCCTAATTCTGGTACTAACCCCAACACTCACTCTAACCTGAACACTGACCCTGACCTTAACATAAACCTAGCTCCAAAGCTTACCCTAACTCAAAACCTAATCCTAACACTACACCTAGCCATAACCCTAACCCTAAAACTAGCCCTAATCATAACCCTAGCTCATAACTACCCATGGCCCTAACCCTAGGACTAAAATAACACAAAACCTAGACCTAATCCTAGGCCTATACCTAGCCCAAAGTGTAACCCTATACTAATCTGAGCCCTAATCCTAACCCTTCCTTTAGACCTAACCCTAGCTCAAAGCCTGTTACCTTAAATATAACCCTAGACCTATCCCAAACCATAACCTAACTGTAGCCCTAATCTGAACCTTAACCATAGCCCTAATCATAGCTCTAATTCTATACACTACCCTAAACCTAGCCCTAACCCTAACCATAACCCTAGCCCTAAGCCTAACTGTATTGTAATCATATCCATTATCCTAACCATAATCCTAACCCTAATTATAAACCTAGGCTTAACCCTAACCCTTTCACAATCCCTAAACCTATCCATAACCCTAAAATTAACCTGTAGCCTAATCCTAAGACTATTCATTACCCTAACCCTAACTCTAACACAAACGCTAATTTAACCCCTAAACCTAAACCTTAACCTAAACTGAACCATAAGTCATACCCTGTCCTTAATAATACATCTAGCTCTAACTTGACCCTTACCCTAAATCTACCCCTTAAATTAGACAACCATAAACATAACCCTAAATCTATCCCTAATCGTAACCCTAGACACTTACCCTAAAACAAACCCTAGCTCTAAACCTTATCCTAACCGAAAAAATAACCCTAACACTAGAAAAACCCTAAATCTACCCATAACCATAACCATAGCTCTTACATTACCCATACATCTAACACTAGCCCTAAACCTCACACACAACCTAGCCCTAATCCTAGCCCTAAATCTAGACCTAGGCGTAACCCTAACACTATCCCTAGCACTAACCTTAACCGTAACACTGGCCCTGGCCCAAACCCTACTCAAACTCTAATCCTTAGCATAAACATAACAATAGCCCTAACCCTCAACCTAACCCTCAACCTAGCCCTAATCTTAACTGTAACCATAGAACAAATCCTAGCACAAACTTTATCCATTACCTTAAACATAACCCTAACCCTAATGCTAACCCAAGCCATAACCCTAACCATAGTCCTGACTCTAACCTAACCCTAACCCTAGACCTAACCCTAACTCAAAACCTAACACTTCTGCTAAACCTAACATGAACACTAATCCTAGGCCTATCTCTAAACCTAGCCAAAATCCTAAGTTTAACACAAGCCCTAACACTAGCACTAACCCTATCCTTTACCTAAACATAAACTTAACCAAAATGCTAATCCTAGGCCTAACCCTAATCCTATCGCTAACGCTAACACTATCTATTACTCTACACCTTACCTAAACTCTAAACCTAACATTATCCATTACTTTAACCCTATCCCTAATGCTAATATGAGCCCTAACCCTAAACCTTATTCTAAACCTGACCCTAAACTGGACTCTGATCATAATAATACACCTAGCTTTAAAACCGACCTTTACCCTAAACCAAACTTGCCACTAGACCTAGCCATAAAACTAAAGTTAACACTATTTCTAACCATACCCTTGACCTGATATTAGCCCTAGCCCTAATCTTAGCTCTAACCCTAACACAAACCCTAGCCCTAATCCTCGCCCTAAACCTAGCCTTAAACATGACCCGAACACTCACCCTATTCCTATACCTAATTTTAATCCTCACCCTAGACCTGAACTTAGCCATAACCTCATCCCTTCCTTTAAAACTAACCCTAACCCTAACACTAAAACTAACCCTAATTCTAGCCCTAACCAATAGCCTAACCCTAACACTAAACCTAGCACTTATCTAGCCATAATTTAGCCCTAACCCTAAGCAAATCCATAACTCTAGCCCTAAGAATAACTCTAACTCTCACCCTAGCCCCATTTCTATTTCTAAACCTGTCCATTACCGTAACCCTAACACTAGCTGTAACCTTAGCCCTAACCTTAGATCCAACCATAATTCTAAATCTAACCCTATCCTTAAGCCTAAACCTCACCCTACCACTAGCTGAACACTATTGCTAATCATAAAATTAACACTAACCCTAGCCCTAAAACAAAACTGAGCCATTACCCTAACCCTAAACCTAACCGAAACCAAACCCTAACCCTACAACTAGCCATAACCGTAGCTAGGACAAAAAACTAGCCCTTACCCTGACTCATATCCAAACACTAACCCTAGCTCTATATATCACCCTAATCATAAAGCAAATGTTAACACCATTCCTAGCCCAAACCCTAGCCCTAAAACTCACCCTAAAAATAACCCTAGTTCTTACATTAGCAATAGTCCTAACCCTAGCCCTAACCCCAAAACAAAAATAGCCCTAATCTGAGCCTTACAACTAGATATAAACCTAATCATAGCCCTAAACCTAAACCTAACCTAGCTCTATTTCTAGCTGTAACCCTGTCACTTATCCTAAGCCAAACCCTATCCAAAATGCTAAACACAGTCCTAATTGTAACCCTTAGCCTAAATCAAACACTAACCCTATTACTAGTCCAAAACCTAACTCTCATTCTACCTCTAAACCTAACCCCAAACCTAACCCTAACCTTCATCCTTATTTTGATCATATCACTAATTTTAGATCTAAACCTGACCCTAACCCTAAACTGAACCCTGAAACTAGCCCTACCAGTAAACTTTTACCTAAACCTAACCCTAACACTACCCCTAGACCTAAACCTAATCCTAAATCTAGTGATAACTCTAGCCCTAGACCTAAACAGAAACTTAGTCCTAGCCCTAGCAATAACCCAAACCTAAACCAAACAATAAAACTATGCCGAGACCTAACCCTACTCCTGATTCTGGCTTTCAGCCTAACTCTAATCTGAACATTGACCCTGACACTAACACTAAACCTAGCTCTAAAACTGACTCTAAACCAAAATGTAAACCTAACACTATACCTAGCCATAACCCTAACCTAAAATCTAGCGCTAGTTAGAACCCTAGATCTTACATTACCCATAGCATTAAGCCTAGACCTAAACCTAACACAAAACCTAGCCCTAATCCAAGCCCTAAACCTATCATAAGCATAACCCTAACCCTAAACCTAGCCCTAACCTAAGCCTAACCCTCATTTTAGACCTAAGCTTAGCTCAAAGCCTAAACTTTGGCCTAAACATAACCCTAGCCTTATCCCTAAAAATAACCCTAACCTTAGCCCTAACCCTAATGCTAACCCTATCCCTAATCCAATACATTACCTTTATGATAACCATATTCCTAATGCTATCCCTAGGCCTAACCCTAACAATATCGCTAACACCATTAGCCTAACCCTAACACTAAACCTAAATCTCTTCATTACCCTAAACCTACACTGAACCCTAAACCTAACCCTATTCATTACCCTAAACCTAATTCTAACCCTAATGTTCATTTGAGCCCAATCCCTAAATTGTAACCTAATACAAACCGTAAACCTGACCCTGAACCTAAAAATACCTCTAGCTCTAAAACTGACCCTTACCCTAAACTTAACACTTACACTAGACTAAGACATAGACCTAAACCTAAATCTACTCCTAATTGTAACACTAGACCTGACATTATTCCTAGCCCTAATTCTAGACCTAAGCCTACAACAAACCCTAGCCCTCATCCTAGCCCTAAACCTACCCTTAATCATGACCCTAACCCTACCCTGGACCTAATCCTAATTCTAACCCTCACTCTACCTCTAAAAAAAGCTATAACACATCCCTTACCCTAAACTTAACCCTAAACCTAGCCATAATGCTAGGCCTAAACTTAACACTAACCCTAGTTCTAATCCTTGCCCTGATTAAGCCCTATCCCTAAAACTAACAATAACCCTAGCTCTAAGACTAACTAACTCTAACTCTCGCCCTAGCCTTATAGCTAGTTATATCCCTATCATTTACCATAACCCTAAACCTAGTCCTAAACCTTGCCCTATACTTAGACCTAGCCCTAACCCTAGATCAAACCCTAACTCCAAGTCTTAACATAACCCTAAGCCTAAGTCTAACATAAACAGTAGCCCTAACCCTAACACTAATCATATAATCTAGGACTAAAACAAAACTGAGCAATAGGGGGTGAGGATGTGGCTCAAGCAGAAGAGCATTAGCCTGGCATGTGTGGGGTGCTGGGTTCGATCCTCAGCAATAATTAAAATATAATTTAAAAAAATATTGTGTCCACCAAAAACTAAAAAAATAAAAATATTAAAAAATTCTCTCTCTCTCTCTCTCTCTCTCTCTCTCTCTCTCTCTCTCTAAAACAAAAACAAAAACAAAAACAAAAACCTGAGCAATACTCCTAACCTTAAATCTTAACTTAAACCAAACCCTAACACTACACATGGATCTAACCGTAGCCCTAATTCGAGTCCTAACCATAACCTTAAACTAACCCTGACCCAGAATCATATCCTAACACTCAACCTAGGTCAAAACACCACCTTAAATTTAAACCAAATCCTAACAGTAACCCTAGCTTTAATTTCAGTCATAACCCTAACCTTAAAACTAACCCTGATGCTGACTCATATAATTACCGTCACCCTAGCTCTAAAGACCTCCCTCAATTTAAACTGAAACCTAACAGTAATCCTAGCCCTTATTTGAGTCCTAACTCTAACTCTAAAACTAACACTGTCTCTGAATCATATCCTAATACTAACCTAGCTATAAATATCACCCTAAAATTAAACCTAACCATAACACTAGAACTACCCTTACCCCTAACCCTAATTGTAAACCTAGTTCTTACATTACCCATTGCCATACATTAGCCCTAAACCTAACACAAAAATTAGCCCTAATCTGAGCCCTAAACCTGGATTTGACCCTAACCCTAACCCTAACTGTTGCCCTAACCCTAGCTCTAATCCTAACCCTTACCCAAAGCGAAACCCTAAACCTAATGGTAACCCTAGACCTATCCCTAATTCTTAAGATAACCAAAATTCTAACCCTAATAATAGTCATAAGCCTACCCTCACTCTAGCTCTAACACTATTCCAAACACTAATGTTAACCCTGACCAATATTTTGACCCTAACACTAACCCTAGTTCTAAACCTGGCCCTAATCCTAGACCAAACCCTAACACTAGCCCTAGACATAAGCCAAATCCTAAATCTAGCTTTAACTCTAGCCTTAGACCTAAACAAAAACCTATCAAGCCCTTAAAGTAACCCTTAACATAACAAAAACACTAACATTACACCTAGACCTAAACCTAGTTCTAATACTGGCTGTAACCCTAAATCTAATTCTAACCCAAACACTAACCCTGCCTTTAAGAGTAAACCTACCTCTAAACCTGACCCTAACCAAAAATCTAAACAAAGCACTAGATAGACCTAGCCAAAATCCTAACCCTAAAACTAGCCCTAATCATAAGCCTAGCTCTTACATTACCCACAGCCCTAACCCTAGTCCTAAATCTAACACAAAACCTAGAGCTAATCCTAGGCCTATGCATAACCCTAACCCTATCCCTAACCCTAACCCTATCCCTAACCCTAACCTAACACTTGATTAGTCATAACCCTATCTCAAAGCCTAACCCTTATCCTAAACATAAACCTACACCTATCCCTAAATATACCCCTAACACTAGCCCTATTTCTAAACTTAACCCTAGCATTAAACCTACCCATTATCCTAAAACTAACCCTAAACCTATTGATAACCCTAGACCTACCCTAACCCTAAACATAACCAGAAAACTAACACTACACCTATCCCTAAACCTCAAACTCGCCATCAACCTAACTCTAGCTCAAACCCTAATCCTTACCATAAACCTAAACATAACAATAGCCCTAACCCTAAACCTAAACCTCAATCTAACACTAACCATAACCCTTTGCCTACATTTAACCCTAGCCCTACCCCTAATGATGATTCTGGCCTTAATCAAACCCTACCTCTAACCATAATCTAATTTTATCCATAGACCTAACTCTAAACCTAAACCTCGCCCTAGCCCTAACCCTAGCTCAAAACCTAACCTTTATGCTAAACATAACTCTAACACTAACCCTAGTTCTAACACTAAACCTAACCCTAACTCAAGACCTATTCCTGATCATAACCCTAGCCCTAAACTTAGCTCTAACCCTATCCATTATCCTAACCATTACCATTACCCTAATGCTAACCCTAGGCCTAACACTAACCCTATCACTAAACGTAACCCTATCAATTACCATAAAACTAACCTCAATCCTAAACAAAAACCTATCATTACCCTAACCCTGACCCTAATGCTTATTTGATCGCTAAACCTAAAACCTAACATCAACCAAACTCTAACCTGATCCCGACCCTAATAATTCCACTAGCTCTAAACCTGACTCTTAACCCTAAACCTAACCCTTAAACTAGACCTAGCCATAAATCTAATCCTGAAACTGTCCTCTCCTAAGCAGTAACCCCAGACCTGACATTAGCCCTAGCCCTAATCCTAGCCCTAATCCTAACAAATACCCCAACCCTTATCCTAGCCCTAAACCTAGATTAATCCTAACCCTAACCCTAAATTTAGCTCTAATCCCAATTCTAACCCTAGCCCTAATCTTAGCCCTAATTTCACCTATCTTTAAACCTAACCCTAACCCTAGATCTAAAAATAAATCTAAATCTCACACTAACCCTATCACTAGTTCTAACCCTATCCCTTAACGTAACCCTAACCCTAGCCTAAACTTAGTCTTAACGCTTGCCCTATCCATAGATCAAGCAATATATTTAGATCATAATCTATATCTAAATCTAACTCTAACCCGAAGACTAAGCCTAACCCTAACACTAGCCCTAACCCTAAGACTAATCCTAAATCTAGCCCTAGCCCTAAAACAAAACTGAGTCATAAACTCTATCCCTAACGCATTAACAAAACCAAACCCTAACCATAACCTACCCCTAACCCTAGCCCTAATTCCAGTTTTAAGCCAACCCCTAAAACAAACCCTGACACTGACTATGACACTAACACTAATCCTAGCTCTAAACATCACCCTAATCCTAACAATAACTCTAACACTAAATTTAACCCTAAAATTAGCCCTAATCATAACCCTTGTGCTTACATTAGCCGTAATCCTAACCCTAGCACTAACTTAACCCAAATCCTAGCCCTAATCTGAGCCCTAACCTGAGCTTTAACCCTAACCCTAAACATATCCCTAGCCCTAATCATAACCATAACCCTGCCCTAACCCTATGCATTACCATAACAAAACCCTAACCCTAATGCTAACCCTAGGCCTAAACCTAATGCCTATCTCTAATCCTATACCTATCTATTTCCCAAAACCTAACATGAACCCTAATTCTAAGCTTATCATTACACAAAACCTTACCCTCTGCTAATTCAATCCCTAACTTTAAGCCTTAACCTATTGAAAACCCCAACCTAGACCTTCACCATAATAATACACCCAGCCCTAAACCTGACCATAACCCTAAACCTAAACATTACACTAGACGTACCCATAATACTAACCCCAAAACTATCATGAAACATAATTCTAGACTTGATATTAGCCATACTCCTAATCCTACCCCTAACCCTAAAACAAACCCTAGCCATCATCCTAGCCCTAAACCTAGCTTACCTTAATCCTAACCCTTATTCTAAACATCAACCTACCTCTAAAACAAACCTAGCTTAACCTAAACTAAATTCTAAATCTAACCCTAATTCTATGCTTAAGCTGAACACTAACCATAGAACTAATCCTAGCCCTAATTTAGCCCTATTCCTAACCCTAAACCTATTCTTAGCCCTAAGACTAACAATAATTTTCACACTAGCCCTATCACTAGCTCTAATCCTAGCCCTTACCATAACCCTAACCCAAGCCCTAATCCTTGCCCAATCCTTAGTCCTCGCTCTAACCATTAGCCTAAGCCTCACACTAACACTAAACCTAATCCTAACGCTAATCATAAAACTAGCCCTAACCCTACCACTAGCAATAAAACAAAACCGAGCAAAAGCCCTACCCTAAACCTAACTTAAACCAAAACCTAACACTACATCTAGACCTAACCATAGCCTTAATTCGAGTCCTAACTCTAACCTTAAAAGTATAGCTGACACTTACTCATATGCTAAACTCAACCTAGCTTGAAACATCATCCTAAACTTAATCCAAAATTCATCAGTAACCCTAGCCCTTATTTGAGTCCTAACCCTAACCCTAACCCTGACTCATAAAACTAACTCTAGCTCTAAATATCACCATAAACTTAATCCTAACCCTAAATCTAACCCTAATCGTAACCCTAGTTCTTATAATAGTGATTACCATAACTATAACACAAACTAGCCTTAATCCAAACCCTAAAACTAACTTTAGCCCTAACTCTACCCTAACTCTAGCCTGAAACTTAGCTCTAACTCTCTCCCTTACCCTAATTGAAACCCTAAACCTAATGGTAAACCTAGACCTATCCTTAATCCTTAGGCTAACCAAAATCCTAACCCTATTAATAGTCCTGACCCTAGCCCTCATTCTAGCTCTAATCCTATCCCAAACCCTTTTGCTAACCCTGACCTTTCTTGTGACCCTAACACAAACCCTAGGTCTAAACCTAACACTAAACCTAGAGCAAACCCTAACACTGGCCATACTGCTAACTTATACCTAAACCTAACCCTTACCCTGGCCCTAAAACTAACTCTAACTCTCACACTATCCCTATCCCTAGTTCTAAGCCTGTCCATTACTGTAACCTTAACCCTAGCCCTAACCCTTTCCCTACCTTTAGTCCTGAAACTAACCCTAGATCTAACCCTAACTCGAAATCTAACCCTAAACCTCAGCCTAAGCAGAACACTAAAACTAGCTCTAACACTAATGCTAATGGTAAAACTAGCACTAACCCTTACCCTAGCAGTAAAACAAACTGAGCAATAGCCCTAAGCATAAACCTTAACTTAAACTAAACCCTAACACTACACCTAGACCTAACCATAGCCTTAATTTGAGTCCTAACCCTAACCTTAAATCTAACCCTGACCCTGACTCATATAATAACACTCACCCTAGCTCTAAACACCCTCCTACCCTTCAACTGAAACCTCAAATAAAACCTATTCGTAATTTGATTACTAACCCTAACTCTGACTCTGACTCATATCCCAACACTAACCCTAGCTCTAAATATCATCCTAACCTTAAACCCTAACACTAGAACTACTCCTAACCCTAACCCTAAAACTAACCCTCATTGTACCCGTAGTTCTTATATTAGCCATTGCTCTATCATTAGCCCTAACCCTAACCCCAACCTCAAAACTAGCCCTTATCCAAACCCTAAACCCAGATTTAACCCTAACCCTAACTCTAGACCTCACCCTAGTTCTAAGGCTATACCTTACCTTGTGAATAACCTTAAGCATAATAGTATCCCTAGACCTATGCCTAACCCTAGGCTAACCAAAATTCTAAAATTATTATTAGTCCTGACCCTAGCCCTCATTCTAGCTCTAATCCTATCCCAAACCCAAACACTAACCCTGACTCTTATTCTGAACCTAACACAAACCCTAGTTCTAAACTTGACCCTAACACTAGACTATAACCTAACACTAGCCCTAAACCTAAACTAATCCTGAATCTAGCCTTATCTCTAGCCCTAGACCTAAACAAAAACCTAGATGTAGGCCTTACAATAATGCTTATCCTAACACAAACACTAACACTACCCCTAGACCTAAACCTACTCCTAATTCTGTCTGTAACCCTAACTTGAACTCTCACCCAAACACTGACTCTGCCTTTAAGAATAAACCTATTTCTAAACCTGAACCTAACTTAAAATCTAAACCTAACACTAGACCTTTGCATAACCCTAACCCTAAAACTAACCCTAATCATAATCCTAGCTCTTAAATTACCCACAGCTTTAACCCTACGCCAAAACCTAACACAAAACCTAGAGCTAATCCTAGGCCTTAACCTAGCCCTAAGCATAACCCTAACCCAAACCTAACCCTCAGCTTAGGCCTAACCCAAGCTCGAAACCTAACCCTTACTATAAACATAAACCTAAAACTATCTCTAAAACTAACCCTAAACCTAATCCTAATCCTATCCTTAACCCTAGCCCTAAACCTACCCATTACCCTAACCCTAACCCTAACCCTAATTGTAAACCTAGCCTTAACCCTAACCATAATCCTAACCCTAAAGAGAACACTAACCCTAGACCTAACCCTAAACTAATACTCGCTATAGCCCTAACCGTACATCAAACCCTAAACCTTACCATAAACCTAAACATAACCTTAGACCTAATCCTAACTCTAAACAGAAATCTAGCCCTGTCATTAGCCCTAAACATCAATCTAGCCCTGCCCATAACCCTAAACCTACATATAACCATATTTATTACCATAACCCTAACTCTAAACTTAATTATAACCACTCCACTAACTCTAACCCTAACCCTAAACCTACCGCATTCTTACCCCCCCCCAAAAAAATGAACCTAACCCTTGCTGTAACCCTAATCATAGCTTAGAAACTAACTCTTACAATAAACATAACACTAACACTTACCCTAGTTCTAACCCATAACTTAACACTAACTCAAGGCCTAATCCTAACCATAAGTCTAGCTATAAACTTAGCTCTAACTGTATCCATTACCCTAATCGTAACCCATACTCTAATGGTAACTCTAGGCCTAACCCTATCTCAAGACCAAATCCTAACCATAACCCTAGCCCTAACCTTAACTCTAAAGTATCCATTACCCTAAAAATAACCCTTTCCCTAATGCTAACCCTAGGCCTACCCCTAAACCTGTCATTAACACCAACCCTATCAATTACCTTAAACCTAACCTGAACCCTAAATATAACCCTATCATTACCCTAACTGTAACCTAATGCTAATATGGGCCCTAACCCTAAAGTCAAACCTAAAAGAAATATTAATCATGACCCTGACCCTAATAATTCACCTAGCTCTAATCTGACCCTTACCCTATACCTAAACATTACATTAGACCAAGCAAAACCTAACCCTAAAACTGTTCATAATCATACCCTAGACCTGACAGTAGCCCTAGATATAATCCTAGCCCTTAGCTGAACGCAAACCCTAGCCCATAGTAGCACTAAACATAGCCTTAATCATAACCCTAACCTTAAACTTAGGCCTAACTTAAAACCAACCCTATCCCTACTCTTAGACCTAACTTAGCCCTATCCCTAACCTTAACCCCAATCCTTGCCCTAAAATTAAGTCTAACTCTCTCTCTATCCCTAAAACTAGTACTAAACCTCTCCCTTACTGGAGCTCTAAACATAGCCCTAACCATAGGCCTAACTCTAGCCATTTTCTCAGCACTCACCCTAACCCTAGATCTAACCTTAACTCTAAATCTAATCCTAATGCAAAGCCTAAGCATAAACCTAACTCTAACTCGAACCCTAACCCTAATGCTACTCTTAAAACTAGCCCTAACTCTAGCCCTAGCCCTAATGCAAAACCGAGTTATATCCCTAACCCTAAACCTTAACCTAAACCAAAACCTAACCTTACACCTAGCCCTAAACCTAGCCATAATTCTAGTTTTAAGCAGAACCTTAAAACTAACCCTAACCCTGATTCTGATGCTAACACTAAGCCTTGGTTTAAATATCACCCTAAACATAACCCTAAACATAACACTAGACCTATACCTAACCCTAAAACTAGCCCTAACTGTAACCCTAGTACATACATTAGCCATAACCCTAACCCTAGCCCTAACTTAACCCAAAACCTAGCCTAATCTTAGCCCTAAACCGAGCTTTAACCCTAACCCTAACCGTAACTCTAAACCTAGCACTAATAGTAACCATAACCTTAGCTCTAACCCTAGCTCTAACCCTATCCATTACCCTAATTATAATCCTAACACTAATGTTAACCCTAGGCCTAAACCTTACCATATCCTAACCCAATCCATTACCCTAAACATAACTTGAAATCTAAACCTAAATATATCATTATGCTAATCCTAAACCTATGCTAATTTGAGCTCTAAATTTAACCTTATCCTATCCCAAAAACACTAATCACAACCCTGACCCAAACAATACCCTTAGCTCTAAAGTTCACCCTAACCCTAATCCTAACACTTACACTACATCTAACCTAACCCTAAACTAGCTTTAACTGTAAAGCTGGACTTGAAATTTGCCCTAACCTAATTCTAGCCCTAAAACTAGCCTTAATCTTAACCCAAACCATAACCCGAGTTTTAACCCTAATTCTAACCCTCACCCTAGCCCTAAACCTAGCTATAACCCCATCCCTTACCCTAAACCTAACCTTAACACTAAACCTAACCATAATCTTAAACTTAACCATAAATCTTGCCCTAACCCTATTCCTAATCCTAACACTAAGACTAGCACTTACCCTAATTTAGTGCTACCCTAACCCTAAGCCTAGCATTAAGACAAACTGTAACTCTTGCCCTAGCCCTATTCCTAGTTCTATCCTTAGCCCTAACCCAACCCTGGATCTAAAATTAACTCTAAATTTAAACCTAACTCTAAATTTAACCATAACCATAATCCTAAGCCAAACCCTAACACTAGCCCTTACAATAATGCTAATCCTAAAACTTGCCTTATCCCTAGCCCTAGCCTTAAAATAAAATGAAGCCATATCCCTAAACTTAATCCTTAACCTAAACCAAACCATAAACCTACACCTAGCCCTAACCCTTACTCTACAAATAACCTTGACCCAGACACTGATCCTAACACTAATTCTAGCTCTAAACACCACCCTAACCTTAAATTAACCCTAACACTAGACCTAGGTTTTACCCTAAGCCCAAAAGTAGCCCTAATTTTAACCCTAGTTCATACATTAGATGTTGTCATAACCCTAGCTCTAACCCTCACACAAACCCTAACCCTAATTCTAGTCCTAACCCTAGCGTAAACCCTAATCTTAACCCTAACATTAGCCCTAACCCTAACCCAAGCCCTAACCCTAGCTCTAACCCTATCTTTTACCATAAGCCAAACCGTAAACCAAATCATAACCCTAGTTCTTACCCTAATCCTTAGCCAAACATAAACACTAACAGTATTATTAGTCCTAACCCTAGCCCTCATTCTAGTTCTAACCCTAACCCTGACCCTTATTCTGATCCCAACACTAACTCTGGGTCTAAACCTGACCTTAACCCTAAAGCAAACCTTAACACTAGCCCTACCAGTAAGCCTATTCCTATGCCTGACATTAACACTAGATCTAGACCAAAAACTAATCCTAAATATAGCTATATTCTAGCCCTAGACCTAAATAAAATCCTAGCTCTATCCCAAACAATAACTCTTAACTTAAACTAAACACTTACCCTACTCCTAGACCTAACACTAGTCCTAATTCTAGCTCTAAACCTAACCCTAATCCTATCCGGAACACTGACCCTGACCCTAAAATTAACCTATCTCTAAACCTGACCCTAACCCAAAACCTAGTCCTAACACTAGACCTAGCAATAACCCTAACCCTAATCCTAGCCCTAAACATAACCCTAGCCCTAACCCTATTTTAACCCTAATATTAGCCCTAATAGTAGCCCTAAACCTAACGATAGTCCTAATCCTACCCCTAAACCTAACAAAAAACCTAGCCATAACCCTAGGCCTACATGTAGCCCTAAGCTTAACCCTAAACCTAACCCTAGCCCTAACACTAACCCTAACACTAACACTTGCCTTAGACCTAACCTTAGCTCAAAGCCAAACCCTTAACTTAAACATTACCCTAGCCCTATCCTAAACAATAACCTTACCCTAGCTCTTATCCTAACCTTAATCCTAGCTCAAACTTTAGTTCTAACACTGCCAATTACCCTAACTCTAACCCTAATTATAACCCTATCCCTATCACTAAACCTAACCCTAAACATAAATGCATCCCAAGACCTAACCATAAACCTAAACCTCACCATAGCCCTAACCCTAGCAGAAAGATTAAGCCTTAAACTAAACCTAATCTTTTTTTATTGTTGGTTGTTCAAAACATTACATATTTCTTGACATATCATATTCCACACTTTGATTCAAGTGGGTTATGAACTCGCACCTTCACCCCATACACAGATTGCAGAATCACATCAGTTACACATCCATTGATTTACATATTGCCATACTAGTGTCTGTTGTGCTCCGCTGCCTTTCCCATCCTCCACCATCCCCCCTCCCCTCCTCTCCCCTCCCCTCCCCTCCTCTCTCTCTACCCCCTCCACTGTATAACCCTGAGGGTCTCCTTCCATTTCCATGCAATTTCCCTTCTCTCTCCCCTTCCCTCCCACCTCTCATCCCTGTTAAATGTTAATCTTCTTCTCATGCTCTTCGTCCCTACTCTGTTCTTAGTTACTCTCCTTATATTAAAGAAGACATTTGGCATTTGTTTTTTAGGGATTGGCTAGCTTCACTTAGCATAATCTGCTCTAATGCCATCCGTTTCCTTGCAAATTCTATGATTTTGTCATTTTTTAATGCAGAGTAATACTCCATTGTGTATAAATGCCACATTTTTTATCCATTCGTCTATTGAAGGGCATCTAGGTTGGTTCCACAGTCTTGCTATTGTGAATTGTGCTGCTATGAACATCGGTGTAGCAGTCAGTGTCCCTGTAGCATGCTCTTTTTAGGTCTTTAGGGAATAGACTGAGAAGGGGAATAGCTGGGTCAAATGGTGGCTCCATTCCCAGCTTTCCAAGAAATCTCCATACTGCTTTCCAAATTGGCTGCACCAATTTGCAGTCCCACCAGCAATGTACAAGTGTACCCTTTTCCCCACATCCTCGCCAGCACTTGTTGTTGTTTGACTTCATAATGGCTGCCAATCTTACTGGAGTGAGATGGTATCTTAGGGTGGTTTTGATTTGCATTTCTCTGACTGCTAGAGATGGTGAGCATTTTTTCATGTACTTGTTGATTGATTGTATGTCCTCCTCTGAGAAGTGTCTGTTCAGGTCCTTGGCCCATTTGTTGATTGGGTTGTTTGTTCTCCTATTGTCTAATTTTTTGAGTTATTTGTGTACTCTGGATATTAGGGCTCTATCTGAAGTGTGAGGAGTAATGATTTGTTCCCAGGGTGTAGGCTCCCTATTTACCTCTCTTATTGTTTCTTTTGCTGAGGAAAAAACTTTTTAGTTTGAGTAAGTCCCATTTGTTGATTCTAGTTATTAACTTTTGTGCTATGGGTGTCCTATTGAGGAATTTGGAGCCCGACCCCATCGAATGTAGATCGTAGCCAACTTTTTCTTCTATCAGACGGCATGTCTCTGATTTGATATCAAGCTCCTTGATCCATTTTGAATTAACTTTTGTGCATGGCGAGAGAAAGGGATTCAGTTTCATTTTGTTGCATATGGATTTCCAGTTTTCCCAGCACCATTTGTTGAAGATGCTATCCTTCCTCCATTGCATGCTTTTAGCCCCTTTATCAAATATAAGATAGTTGTAGTTTTGTGGATTGGTTTCTGTGTCCTCTATTCTGTAACATTGGTCCAACCGCCTGTTTTGGTACCAGTACCATGCTGTTTTTGTTACTATTGCTCTGTAGTATAGTTTGAAGTAAGTCTGGTATCGCTATACCGCCTGATTCACACTTCCTGCTTAGCATTGTTTTTGCTATTCTGGGTTGCCGCAGTTTGGCTGGGCACAAATGCCGCAGTCTGGCTGGGCACACAATCACGAGCCACCACACAGCTTGTAGATTCAAACAGCAACTCTTTATTCCCGAACTCACACCAGCCGTCTACAATCACGTTCTGGGGAAATCCACGTTCTCTTCCCAAATCCACATTCTCTGCCCAAATCCACCTTCTCTCCCAAATTCTCCTCCACTCGGCTTCTATCTCCAAAATATACTGTCTGAATCCCGTGAGAACTCAAGGGGAACTCAGGCAGCAGGATACGCCCTATTCCCAGCAGGAATAATCTTAAACCTTAAACCTGGAACCTAAACTGGGAACGCCCTAAACAAGATTATCTTAAAACCGGGAACACCCTAATCTGCCTTGGTCCTTGAGCAAGGTCACTTACATTCAATGTCACTGCAACATGTCAGCAACATGGGGTACGCTGGCAAGGAAATTGTCATACCTACTTGGCTAATGGCTCCCAGCACTGGGTCTTTTATTTTTCCATATGAATTTCATGATTGCGTTCTCTAATTCTACAAGAAATGCCGTTGGGATTTTGATTGGCATTGCATTAAACCTATAGAGAACTTTTGGTAATATCGCCATTTTGATGATGTTAGTTCTGCCTATCCATGAACAGGGTATATTTTTCCATCTTCTAAGATCTTCTATTTCTCTCTTTAGGGTTCTTTAAATTTTATTGTATAAGTCTTTCACCTCTTTTGTTAGGTTGATTCCCAAGTATTTTTTTGAAGATATTGTGAATGAAGTGGTTGTCCTCATTTCCATTTCAGAGGATTTGTCACAGATATACAGGAATGCCTTTGATTTATGCGTGTTGATTTTATATCCTGCCACTTTGCTGAATTCATTTATTAGCTCTAATAGTTTCTTTGTAGACCCTTTTGGGTCTGCTAGGTATAGAATAATGTCATCTGCAAATAGTGATAATTTAAGTTCTTCTTTTCCTATTTTTATGCCTTTAATTTCTTTCATCTATCTAATTGCTCTGGCCAGTGTTTCGAGAACTATGTTGAACAGAAGTGGTTAGAGAGAGCATCCCTGTCTTGTTCCATATTTTAGAGGGAATGCCTTCAATTTTTCTCCATTCAGAATGATGCTAGCCTGAGGCTTAGCATAGATTGCTTTTACAATATTGAGGTATGTTCCTGTTATCCCTATTGTTTCTAGAGTTTTGAACATAAAGGGATGCTGTATTTTGTCTAATGCTTTTTCTGCATCTATCAAGATGATCATTTGGTTCTTATTTTTAAGTCTATTGATGTGGTGAATAACATTTATTGATTTCCGTATATTGAACCAGCCTTGCATCCCAGGGATGAATCCTACTTGGTCATGGTGCACAATTTTTTTGATATGTATCCAATTCGCCAGAATTTTATTGAGGATTTTTGCATCTAGGTTCATTAGAGATATTGGTCTGTAGTTTTCTTTCTTTGAAGTGTCTTTGTGTGGTTTAGGAATCAGGATGATGTTGGCCTCATAGAATAAATTTGGAAGTTCTCCCTCTTTTTCTATTTCCTGAAATAGCTTGAAAAGTATTGGTATTAGTTCCTCTTTAAAGGTTTTGTAAAACTCTGCTGTATACCCATCTGGTCCTGGGATTTTCTTAGTTGGTAGAACTAACTGATGGTTTCTTCTATTTCCTCAATTGATATTGGTCTGTTTAGGTTGTGTATATCCTCCTGACTCAATCTGGGCAGATCATATGACTTAAGAAATTTATCGATGCCTTCACTATCTTCTAATGTATTGGAGTATAAGGATTCAAAATAATTTCTAATTATCTTCTGTATTTCTGAAGTGTCTGTTGTGATATTGCCTTTTTCATCCTGTATGCTAGTAATTTGAGTTCTCTCTCTTCTTCTCTTCATTAGCATGGCTAAGGGTCTGTCAATTTGATTTATTTTTTCAAAGAACCAACTTTTAGTTTTATCAATTTTTTCAATTGTTTCTTTTGTTTCGATTTCATTAATTTCAGCTCTGATTTTAATTATTTCTTGCCTTCTACTTCTTTTGCTGTTGTTTTGCTCTTCTTTTTCTAGGATTTTGAGATGAAGTATGAGATAATTTATTTGTTGGTTTTTTTCTTTTTTTTAAGGAATGAACTCCAAGCAATGAATTTTCCTCTTAGAACTGCTTTCAATGTGTCCCCTAGATTCCAATATGTTGTGTCTGTGTTTTCATTTATCTCTAAGAATTTTTTTAATTTCCTTTGATGTCTTCTATAACCCATTGATCATTCAGTAACCTATTGTTCATTCTCCAAGTGTTGCATGATTTTCCCTTCCTTCTTTTATCGGTGATTTTCAGTTTCATTCCATTATGATCAGATAAGATGCATGGTATTATCTCTACTCCTTTATATTGTCTAAGAGTTGCCTTGTGATATAATATATGATCTATTTTTGAGAAGGATCCATGTGCTGCTGAGAAAAAAATGTAACTGCTTGATGTTGGTTGGTATATTCTATATATGTCAATTAAGTCTAGGTTATTAATTGTGTTATTGAGTTCTATAGTTTCCTTATTCAACTTTTGTTTGGAAGATCTGTCCAATGGCGAGAGAGGTGTGTTGAAGTCTCCCATGATTATTGTATGGTGGTCTATTAGACTCTTGAACTTGAGAAGAGCTTGTTTGATGAACGTAGCTGCACCATTGTTTGGGGCATATATATTTATGATTGTTATGTCTTGTTGGTGGTGTATGGTTTCCTTGAGCAGTATGTAGTGTCCCTCTTTATCCCTTTTGATTAACTTTGGCTTGAAATCTATTTTATTTGATATGAGTATGGACACTCCTGCTTGTTTCTGAAGTCCATATGAGTGATATGATTTTTCCCAACCTTTCACCTTCAGTCTATGTATGTCTTTTCCTATCAAATGTGTCTCTTGTAGGCAGCATATTGTTGGGTCATGTTTTGTGATCCATTCTACTAGCTTGTGTCTCTTAATTGGTGAGTTTAAGCCATTAACATTTAGGGTTATTATTGAGATATGGGTTGTTCTTCCAGCCATATTTGTTTATTTCTGTTACTAAACATGGTTTGTTTTCCTCTTTGATTATTTCCCCCCTTTACTGTACTACCTCCCACTGTTGGTTTTCATTGTTATTTTCCATTTCCTCTTCCTGTAATGTTTTGCAGAGGATTTTTTGGAGAGCTGGTTTTCTAGCTGCAAATTCTTTTAACTTTTGTTTATCGTGGAAGGTTTTAATTTCATCTTCCATCCTGAAGCTTAATTTTGCTGGATACACAATTCTGGTTGGAACCCATTTTCTTTCAGTGTTTGAAATGTGTTATTCCAGGATCTTCTAGCTTTCAGAGTCTGTGTTGAAAGATCAGCTGTTTTCCTGATTGGTTTACCCCTAAATGTAATGTGTTTCCTTTCTCTTGTAGCTTTTAAAATTCTCTCCTTATTCTGTATGTTGGGCATCTTCATTATAATGTGTCTAGGTGTGGGTCTCTTATGATTTTGCACATTCGGCGTCCTGTAGGCTTCTAGGATTTGGGATTCTGTCTCATTCTTCAAGTCTGGGAAGTTTTCTCGTATTATTTCATTGAATAGACTGCTCATTCCTTTGGTTTGGACCTCTATACCTTCCTGTATCCCAATGACTCTTAAGTTTGGTCTCTTTATGTTATGCCATATTTCTTGGATGTTCTGCTCATGGTTTCTTAACAGTCTTGCTGAGCTGTCTATGTTCTTTTAAAGTTGAAATACTTTGTCTTCATTGTCTGATGTTCTATCTTCTAAGTGTTCTACTCTGCTGATAGTATTCTCAATTGAGTTTTTAAGTTGGTTTATTGCTTCCTGCATTTCTAGGATTTCTGGTTTTTTTGTTTTGTTTTTTTTTAATAACTCTATCTCCCTGTATAGTTGATCTTTTGCTTCTTGGATTTGTTTATGTAATTCATTGTCGAAGTGATCTTTCATTGTCTGATTTTGCTGTCTAATGTCTTCCTTGAGACAGATCATCTGAAGCATGTATATCCTGAATTCTTTATCTGACATTCCATCTGCTGCAGATATTACCTCTTCTAACGTTGAGTTGACCTGCATTGCTTGTGGTCCTTTCTTTCCTTGTCTCTTCATACCGTTCACGTTTCTTTCTGCTTGGTGAAACTGTTGTGTTATTGAATTTTCCCCCTATATATTTATATTGCTCTTGTATAGTTGCAAAGTCTCCCTCACAGGCGCGGGTGGCGGCTCTGCCCCTCCTCCAATTGGGGCAATGTGCCTACCACACCAGCAGGCCGCTGGCCTGTTCTGCAGATCGGTAGCAGGTCCGCCTACCTTGCAGGCACGGGGGGCGTCTCTGCCCCTCTGCAGGCCGCTGGGCCTGTTCTGCCAGTGGGTCGCAGGTCCGCCTACCTTGCAGGCATGGTAGGATAATATTTAGAGCTAGGGTTTATGTTAGGGTAAGGGTCAGGGTTCAGGTTAGTATTGGATTTAGTGTTAGGGCCAGAATTAAAACTATGTTTAGGTCTAGGGGTATAGTTAGTCTTTGTGTTAGGTTAATGGTCATTATTAGAGCTAGGGCTAGAGTTATGGCTATATTTAGGATTAAATTTAGTTCTAGTGCTAGTGCTACAGTAAGGTTTAGGTGTAGGTTTACCCGTAGGGCTAGTGTTACAGTTTGGTTTAGGATTAGGGTCAGGCTTATTCCTAGGGTTATTGTTAGGGTGAGAATAAGGGTCAGGGTTAGGCTTAGGCTTTTGGCTAGGGTTAGAGATAGAATGAGGTCTAGGGTTAGGACTACTAATAGAGTTAAGGTTTGGGGTAGGCTAACGATTAGGGTTAGAACTAGGGTAGCATTAGGGTGAGGGTCTTACTAAAGGTAAGGAATAAGTTTAGAGCTAGGTTTAGGGTTAGAGTTAAGGCTAGGGTTAAAGCTAGAGTTAGGGCTCAGACTAGGGCTAAGTTTTTTGTTAGGGTTAGGGCTATGGCTAATGTTTGAAGTGGTTTTATGATTAGGGTTAGGGTTAGGGTTAGGGCTCAGTCTAGTGTTTTGGTTAGGTTTAGGGTTAGGGTGATATTTAGAGCTAGGGTTAGTTTTAGATTCAGAGTCAGAGTCAATATTAGTTGCAGGGTTAGGGTTAGGGCTAATATAGCATTAGGATTTGGTTTAGGTTAAGGGTTAGGATTAGGTCTATAGCTCAGTTTTGTTTGAGGGCTATGGCTAGGCTTAGGGCAAGTTTTTGAATCAGCATTAGGGCTAGGTCTAGTGTTAGGATGGGGTTTATGTTTAGGGTTAGGGTTAGATTTAGAGTTAGGTTTAGATCTAGGTTTATGTCTAGGCCTAAGTTTAGGGCTAGATTTGGGCTAGGGTTAGGGCTAGGCTTTGGCTTAGAAATGGATAACTTTAGAACTAGGGATAGGGCTAGGGAGAGAATTAGATTTAGTCTTAGGAGTAGGGATATTGTTAGGTTTAGGACTACAGCTAAATTAGGGATAGGATTAGAGCTAGGGTTAGTATTAGGGCTAGGCCTTGGTTTACTGTTAGGGCTAGTGTTAGGGTTTGGGTTAGGGTATGGTATGATGTGATAGCTAGGTTTAGACCTAGGGCGAAGGTTCAATTTAGGCTTAGGGCTAGTGTTCAGGTTAGGGTTAGGATTAAGACTAAGTTTATCACCAGGATTAGGGCTACAGATTTTGTTAGGGTTAGGTCTAGCGTTAGGACTAGTGCTAAAGTCAGGTCTAGTGTTATGGTTAGCAATAGTTTTAGGGTTATGTTTATGGTTATGTATAGTGTAAGGGTTAGGTTAAGGGTTAGGTTAAGTTTTACATAGGGGTATTATTAGTGTCAGGAAAAGGGTTAGTGTTTGTTTAGGTTAAGGTTTAGGATTATGGCTCAAATTAACTTTAGTGGTAGTTTTAGGGTTAGGGTAATGGATATGGTTAGGTTTAGGATTCAGGCTAGGTTTAGGTAATAGTGTTAGAGTTATGGATAGGGTTAGGGTTATCCTAAGGTTACCATTAGGATTAGGTTTAGGGTTAGGTAATGGATAGGATTAGTGCTAGTGTTAGGGCTAGGGTTATGGTTAGGATTAAGGCTAGGGTTAGGATTAGGTTTAGGGTAAGTGTTAGGGTTAGGTTTAAAGCTAGGGTTAGGGCTCAGATTAGGGCTAGGTTATAGATTAGGTTATGGCTTATGTATGGCTATGGCTAATGTAATAACTAGCCTTATGATTAGCGATAGATTTTGGGTTAGGTTTAGGGCTAGGTATAGTGTTAGGATTAGGTTTAGTTTTAGGGTGATGTATTGAGATAGGGTAAGTGATAGGGTCACAGTCAGGGTTAGTGTCATTTTTAGGGTTAGGGATAACATTTGAATTAGAGCTAGGGTTAAGGGTAGGTGTAGGGTTAGGTTTTGCATTAAGGTTAGAACAAGATTAGGGCTAGGGCTAATGTCAGGTATACGGTTACATTTAGGTTAGGATTAGCATTGGGGCTATGGCTCAGTTTTGTTTTAGGTCTAGGGCTTGGATTAGGGCTAGTTTTGGATTAGTGATAGTGTTAGGGCTAGTGGTAGGGTGAGGTTTAGGCTTAGTGTAAGGGTTAGATTTAGAATTATTTTTAGATCCAGGGTTAGGGCTAGGGTTAGGGCCAAGGTTAGGGCTAGAAATAGGTGTAGCTTGAGATTTAGAGTTAGTCTTAGGGCTAGGTTAGAGTAAGGGTTACATTTAGAGATAAATTAGGGCTAGGATTAGAGCTAGGGTTACTTTTAGTAACCTAGTGTTAGGACTCAGGTTAGGGTTAGTGATAGTGCTAGGGTTAGAGTTAGGGTTAGGGGAAGGGATTTGGTTACACCTAGGTTCAGAACTAGGGCGAGGGTTGAAATTATGGATTGGGCTATTAGGGTTTGGAGGAAGATTAAGGCTAGGTTTGGGCTAGGATGAGGGCTAGTGTTTCTGTTAGGTTTAGGGCAAGAATTAGGTAGATTGCTAATGTCAGGTCTATGGTTTGGTTAGGGATAGTGTTGTGGTTAGTTTTATATCCAGGTGTAGTTAAGGGTTAGGTTTATGGTAAAGGTCAGGATTTAGAGCCAGGTGTATTATTAGAGTCAATGTAGTGTTCAGAGTTTGGTTTGTGTTATGGTTTATGTTTAGAACTCGAATTAGCTTTAGTGTAAGTGTTAGGGGTAGGATTAGAGTAATTGATAGGGTTAGGTTTAATGTTCATGTTAGGTTTAGGTAATGGATAGGGTTAGTGTTAGTGATAGGTTTAAGTTTAGGCCTAGGGTTAGCATTTGGTTTAGGCTTATGTTTGCATAAAGGATAGGTTTAGGGCTAGGGTTATGGTTAGGATTCAGTCTAGGGTTAAGATTAGGGTTAGTGTTAAGCCTAGGGTTAGTGTTAGGCTTATGTTTAGGGTAAGTGTTAGGGTTTGACCTATGGTAAGGGCCAGGGTGAGGGTTAAGTTTAGTGTCAAGTCTAGGTTTAGAATTAGGGTTAAATTTTGTTCTAGGTTTAGCATTAGGGTTAGGTTTATGTTTAGGGTAATGGATAGATTTATAGCTAGGGTTTGGTCTTGGTTATGGTTAGGATTAAGGCTAGGATTAGCATTAGGGTTAAGGTTAGGGGTAGGGTTATGTTTATGTTAAGGATTAGTGTTTGACCTAGGGTTAGGACTAGGGTGAGGGTTAGGGTTAGTTATGGTTAGGTCTAGGGATAGGGTTAGGTTTAGGCTTAGGGGTATGGTTACGGGTAGGATTAGGGCTATATTTTGTGTGAGATTTAGGGCTAGCATTAGGGCTATGGGTAGTGAAAGAACTAGGGTTAGTAATATGGCTAAGTCTAGTGTTAGGTTATGGCTAGATTTTGGGTTAGCATAAAGTTTAGAGCAGTTTGTGTTAGAGTAAGTGTCATTGTTCAGGTTAGGGTTAGGTTTAAGGTTAGGGCCAGAATTAGGGCTAGGTTTAGGTCTAGCTAGGTTTAGGACTAAGGATAGAGTTAGTGTTTGAGATAGGTTAAGGGTTATTGTTAGGCCTAGGGTTAGGTTTTTTTTTTGGGGGGGTGCTAGTGCTAGAGTTACGGCTAGATTTAGGATTAGGGTTTTTTCTAGGTCTGGTGTTAGGGTTAGGTTTAGGTATAGGGTTATCCGTAGGGCTAATGTTAGGTTTTGGCTTAGGGTTAGGGTCAGGTTTAAACCTAGGGTTAGAGTTAGGGTCAGAATAAGGGTCAGGGTTAGGGTTAGAGTTTGGATTAGGGTTAGAGCTAAAATGAGGGCTAGGGTTAGGATTAGTATTAGAGTTATGGTTTGGGGTAGGCTAAGGATTAGGGTTAGGAGTAGGGTAGCATTAGGGTGAGGGATTGGCTTAGGGTAAGGGACAGGGTTAGAGCTAGGGTTGGGGATAGTATTAGGGTTAGGGATAGAGCTAGGGTTAAGGTTGGGGTTAAGTTTAAAGCTAGGTTTAGGTCTTAGATTAAAGCTAGGTTTTCTGTTAGCCCAGGGTTATGGCTAATTTAAGAACTAGAGTTCCAATTAGGTTATTTTAGGGTTAAGTTTAGGCTGGGATGATGTTTAGAGTTAGGGTTAGTGTTAGCATCCAAATCAGGGTCAGTGTAAGTACTAGAGTTAGGATTAGGACTCAAATTAGTGCTAGGGTTATGGCTAGGTATAGGGTTAGGTTTTGATTTAGGGTAAGGTTTAGGGTTAAGCCTATGAATCAGTTTTATTTTGTGGTAGGGCTAGGGTTAGAGCTAGTTTTCCAATTAGAATTAGGCATTGTTAGTGTTAGGGTGAGGGCTAGTGTTAGGGTGAGGTTTAGGCTTAGAGTTAAGGATAGATTTAGAGTTAGGATTAGATCTAGGATTAGGGCTAGGACAAAAGATAGGCTAGTGTTGGGGCTAGGCTTAGGCCTAGGGTTTGGGTTATTTTAAGGGATAGGTTTAAAACTATGGATAGGACTACAGTGAGAGTTAGAGTTAGTCTTAGGGCTAGGGTTAGGGTTAGGTCAAAATTAGTACTAGGATTAGCACTAGGATTAGTGTTAGGGCTAGGCCTATTTTTAGGGCTAGGATTAGGGTTAGGTTTTAGGTCTAGGCTAGGTTAAGTGCTATGATTAGGGCTAGGTTTTGTGTTAGGGTTAGGACTAGGATTAGGGTTAAGTCTAATGTCAGGTCTAGGTTTATGGTTAGGGTTAGTTTTAGTGTGAGGTTTATGGCTATTTCTAGTATAAGTGTTAGGCTGAAGGTTAGGTTCAGTTTTAGAGATAGGGTTATTATTAGGTTCCCAGTAACAGTTATGGTTTGGGTCAGGGTAATGTTAAGGTTTTAGGGCTACAGCTAATGGAAGAACTAGGGTTATGATTAGGGCTACTTTTAGCGTTAGGTTTAGGGCTATGTCTAGTTTTAGGTTTAAGTTTATTTTTAGGGTGATGTTAGAAGTAGGGTTAGTTACAGGGTCAGAGTCAGGGTCAAGATTAGTTTTATGGTTAGGATAGAACTAGAATTAGAGCTAGGGTTAGGGCCAGATATTGGGTTAAGTTTTGGTTTAGTTTAAAGTTTAGGGTTAGGGCTATGGCTTGGTTTTGTTTTAGGACTAGAACTAGGTTAGGGCTAGTTTTATAATTAGCCTTAGTGTTAGGGCTAATGTTAGTGTGAGTTTTATGGTTAGGTTTAGGGTTAGATTTAGAGTTATGGTTAGATCTAAGGTTAGGGCTGGGGTAGGGTTAGGGCTAAGGTTAGGGCAAGTGTTAGGGTTATGGTAAGGGATAGGGATGGAACTAGGAATAAGGCTAGTGTGAGAGTTGGAGTTAGTCTTAGAGCTAGTGTTAGGGTTAGGGTTAGGGCTAAATTAGGGCTAGGATTAGGTCTAGGGTTACTTGTAGGTTTAGGTCTACAGCTAGGGTTAGTGTTAGGTTTAGGGGAAGAGATGGGGTTATAGCTTGTTTAAGAACTAGGGTGAGGAATAAAATTAGGGGTAGGGCTAAAATAGGGTACAGGTTAGGATCGAGGCTAGGTTTAGGGCTAGGATGAGGGCTAGTGTTTGTGTCAGGGTTATGAAAAGTATTGGGGCTAGGGCTAAAATCATGTCTAGGTTTATGGTTAGGGATAGTTTTAGGATAAGGTTTATGGCTAGGTCTAGTGTCAGAGTTAGGTTTAGGGTAAGGTTCATGTTTAGAGCTAAGGGTATTAAAATCGTCAGGGTCAGGTTTTGGGTTTGGGTAGGTTAAGGTTTAGGATTAGGACTCAAATTAGTGTTATGGTTAGAGTTAGGGTTAGGGTAATAGATAGGGTTAGGTTCATGCTTCAGGTTAGGTTTCGGGTTCAGATTAGGTTTAGGGTAATGGATAGGGTTAGGGTTAGGCCTAGGGTTAGCATTAGGTTTATGGTTATCATTAGGGTAATTGATAGGTTTAGACCTAGTGTTAGGAATAGAGTTATGGTTAGGATTATGGCTAGAGTTAGGGTTTGCATTAGGGTTAAAGCTAGGGTTAGGGTTAGATTTATTATACGCTTTAGGGTTTTAGCTAGGGTTAGTGCTAAGGCTACGGTTAGATTTAGGGTTAGGACTAGGGTTAAGGTGATGGTTAGGGTTAGGGTTAGTATTATGTTTAGATCTAGGGTTATCATTAGGTTTATGGTAATGGACAGGGTTAAATGTGTGGTTAAGATTAGGGTTAGATTAGGACTAGGTTTAGGGTTAGATTTAGGGTATGGTTAGGGTTTGAGCTAAGATTAGGACTACGGCAAGGATTATGTTTAATGTTAGGTCTAGGGTTAGGTTTATGGTTAGGATTAGAATAGGTTTTGGGTTAGGGCTATGGTGATCATGATGTTTATGGTTAGGGCTAGGGTAATGAGTGAGCTGAGAGCTAGGGTTAAGGTTAGGGTTCAGTTTAGGATTAGAGATAGTATTAGTGTTAGGCTTATGCTTAGGTTAAGTCTTATGGTTAGGTTAAGGGTAAGGGTCAGGGATTGAGTAAGGGTTAGGGCTAGGTTTAGGGCTTGAGTTAGAATCAGGGCTAGGGATAGAGTGAGGGTAAGAGTTAGGGCTAGGATTAGCATTAGGTTTAGGGTTAGAATTAGAGTAATGGATAGAGTTAGAGCTAGGGTTTGGGCTATGTTTATGGTTAGGATTAGGGCTAGGATATGGGTTAGGGTTTGGGCTAGGGTTATATTCAGGGTAAGGATGAGGGTTTGAGCTAGAGTTAAGGTTAGTGCTAGGTCGAGGGTTAGGTTCAACGTTAGGTCTAAGGATAGGATTATGATAGGTTCAGCTTTAGGGTTAGGGTTATGGCTAAGGTTATCATTAGGGTTAGGCTTAGGGTTAGGGTAATGGACACGTTCATATATAGGTTTAGGTGTAGGGATAGGATTTGATTTAGTTTTAGGGCAAGGGTTAAGGCTATAATCATGTTTAGGTTTATGGTATGGGTTAGGGTTGAGCTTGCGTTAGGGCTATCGCAAGTATTAGGTTTAGGGTTAGGACCAGGATTAGATTTTTTTTTTTTTTAAGGTTAGGATTAGGGTTACATCTAGGGTTATCAATAGGGTTAGGATTTGTGTTAGTGTAATGGGTGGTTTATAGCTAGGTTTAAGGCTCGGATTAAGGTTAGGATTAGGGATAGGGTTAGTTTTAGAGTTAGGGATAGGTCTAAATTTATATTTAGGTTAAGGGTTAGGCTTCAAGCTTGGTTTAGGACTAAGGCTAGGGTTAGGATTAGGTTAGGGCTAGAGTTAGGGTTAGGGTAGGCTTAGGGCTAGGTTTAGGCCTAGGATTTGCTCTAGGTTTTGTGTTAGGTTAAGGTGAAAGGATAGGGCTATGGATAATGTAAGAGCTATGGTTATTATTAGGGCTAGTTTTAGGGTTAGGGTTATGGCTAGGTCTAGTGGTAGGTTTATATTTTCGGTTAAGGTCAAGGTTTAGAGGTAGATTTACTGTTAAAGGCAGGGTCAGTATTTGGGTTAGAGTTAGAATTAGGTTTAGAGCCAGTTTTAGGACTAGGTTTAGGTCTAGGGGTAGGTTTATGTTTGGATTATGTTAAGGGTTATTTTTAGGGCTAGGTTTTTGCTTAGGTCTAGGGCTAGAGTTAAGGCTAGATTTAGAATTAGGTTTAGGTCTAGAGTAAGTGTTTGTGTTTGGTCTATATTTAGGGTCAGGTTTAGACCTAGGGTTAGCATGAGGGTCAGAATAAGGGTCAGTGTTAGCATTAGGGTTTGGAATAGAGTTAGAGCTAGAGTGAGGGCTACGGTTAGGACTATTAATGGGGTTAGAGTTAGGGTTAGTGTAATGGGTAGGTTTAGAACTAGGTTTAAGGCTAGGGTTAAGGTTACAATTAGGGCTAGGGTTAGCTTCAGAGTTAGGGATAGGCCTAAGTTTATATTTAGGGGTAAGGGTTAGGCTTTGAGCTAGGGTTAGGACTAAAGCTAGGGTTAGGATTAGGGTTAGGGCTAGGGTTAGGGTTAGGGTTATGCTTAGGGCTAGGTTTAGGCCTAGGATTCACTCTACATTTTGTGTTAGGTTAAGGCATAAGGTTAAGGCTATGGGTAACGTAAGATCTAGTGTTATAATTATTGCTAGTTGTAATGTTAGGGTTATAGCTAGGTGTAGTGTTAGGTTTAGGTTTTCATTTAGGGTCAGATTTAGAGATAGGTTTTGTGCTAAAAGGAGGGTCAGTGTTCAGATCAGAGATAGAGTTAAGGTTAAAGCCAGAATTAGGATTAGGTTTATGTCTAGGATTAGGTTTAGTCTTTGCGTTAGGTTAAGGGTTATTGTTAGGGCTAGGGCCAGGTTATTTTCTTAGGTCTAGGGCTAGAGTTAATCCTAGATTTAGGATTATGTTTAGATCTAGGGCTTGTGATAGCGTTAGGCTTATGTGTAAGTATTGGTAGGGCTAGTGTTAGGGTTTGGTCTAGGTTTAGGATGAGGTTTAAACCTAAGGTTAGTGTTATGGTCAGAATAAGGGTCAGGGTCAGGTTTAGGGTTAGGGTTTGGGATAGGGTTATAGCTAGAATAAGGTCTAGGTTTAAGAATATTAATTGACTTAGGTTTTTTGTTAGCCTTAGGATTAGAGATAGGTCTAGGGTTACCATTAGGGTTAGCATTTTGCTTATGATTAGGGATAGGGTTAGAGCTAGTGTTAGGGGTAGCGTTTGGGGTATGGTTAAAGCTACATTTATGGCTCAGTTAGTGCTAGTTTTTCTGTTAGGGTTAGGGATAAGGTTAGGGCAATGGCTAATGTAACAACGAGGGTAAAAATTAGAGTTTAATTTAGGGTTAGTTTTAGGGGTTAGACCTCTAGTGTTAGGTTTAGTTTTAAGGTTATGTTGATATTTAGAGCTAGGGTTAGTATTAGTATAGGAGTCAGGGTCAGAGTTAGTTTTAGGGTTAGGGTTAGGACTCAAATAAGGGCTAGGGTTACTGTTAGGGTTCAGTTTAAGTTTAGAGTGGTATTTAGAGCCTGGGCGAGTTTTAGGATATGAGTCATGGTCAGGGTTAGTTTAAGGTTATGGTTAGAACTCTAATTAGGGCTAGGGCTAGGTCTAGTTGTAGTGTTAGGGTTTGATTTAAGTTAAGATTTAGGGTTAGGGCTACTGCTCAGTTTTGTTTTAGTCCTAGGGTTAGGGTTAGTGCTACTTTTACAATTAGCATTAGGGTCAGGGCTAGTGTTAGTGTTAGGCTTAGGCTTAGTGTTAGGGATACATTTAGAGTTAGGATTAGATCTAGTGTTAGGGCTTAGGACTAAGTATAGGGTAAGGGTTAGGGCTAGGGTTAAGGCTTGCTTTAGGGTTGTGGTACTTGATAGGGTTAGATCTAGGGGTAGGTTGAATGTGAAAGTTAGAATTAATCTTAGGGCTAAGATAAGGTTTAGGGATATGAATATAGTAAAATTAGGGGTAGGATTAGGGATAGGGTTAGTGTTCAGCTTAGGCCTATCATGAAGGTTAGGGTTAGGCTAAAGGTTAGGATAATGGATGGTGTTGTAGCTAGGTTTAGAGGTAGGGTGGGCTTTAAAGATAGGTTTAGGGGTGGGGTTAGTGTTGAGGTTATAATTAAGGATAGATTTAGTGCTCGGATGAGAGCTAGTGTTTGTTTTAGTGTTAGGGCTAGGATTAGGGCTAGGGCTTACATCAGGTCTAGGTTTATGGTTAATGATAGTTTTAGGGTTAGGTTTATGGCTACATCTAGTGTAAGTGTTAGTTTTAGAGTAAGGTTAAGTTTAGAGACAGGGGGATTTTTCGATTAAGGTCAGGGTTAGGGTTTGATTTAGGTTTAGGGCTCAAACGAGCATTAGGGTTATTGTTAGGGTAATGATAGGGCTTGGTTTAGGGTTAAGATTAGTTTTAGGGTAATTGATAGGGTTTGAGTTAGCGATAGGATTAGGGTTAGGCTTAGGGTTTGCATTTGGGTAAGAGTTATATTTAGGGTTCTCAATATGGTTAGAGCTAAGTTTAGAGCTAGGGTTATGGTTAGGAATAGGTCTTGAGTTTGGGTTAGCATTAGTGTTAGAACTGGGGTTAGGTTTAGGTTTTGTTTAGCGTAAGGGTTAGTTATTGAGCTAGGGTTAGGGCTAGTGTGAGGGTTTGGTTTAGAGTTAGGTCTAGGGATAGGATATTGGTAGGGTTATGGTTAGGGTTATCATTAAGTTTAGATTTCAAGTAATGAATACAGAAAGATATAGGATTAGGGTTAGGGTTATATTTCGGTTTAGGGTTAGGGTTATGGCTATGTTTATGTTTAGGCTGATGGTAAGGACTAGATTTAGGGCTATGACAAGTGTTACATTTAGGGTTATGTCTAGGTTTTTTTTTGTTTTTTTCTGGTTAGGGTTAGGGTTAGCATTAAGGTTCGGGCTAAGATTATCAACAGGTTTAGTGTTAGGGTTAGGGTGATGGGTAGTTTTAGAGCTAGGTTTAGGGATAGGGTTAAGTATAGGGTTAAGTCTAAGTTTAGGGTTAGGGTGATGGGTAGTTTTAGAGCTAGGTTTAGGGATAGGGTTAAGTATAGGGTTAAGTCTAAGTTTAGGGTTAGAGTTAGGGATAGTTCTAGGTCTATGTTTAGGGTAAAGGTTAGGCTTTGAGCTATTGTTAAGGTTAGGTTTAGGGTCAGGGTTAGGGTTTAGCTAGGTTTAGGTCTTGGATTAGGGATAGTTTTTCTGTTAGGGTTTAGGCTAAGGTTAGGAAAATGGCTAATGTAAGAACTAGGGTTACAATTACGGTTAGTTTTAGGGTTAGGGTTGGGGGTAATTCTAGTGTTAGGGTTATGGTGATATTTATAGCTGTAATTAGTGTTAGGATATGAGTCATGGTCAAGGTTAGTTTAGGGTTAGGGTTAGGACTCGAATTAGGGCTAGGGTTAGTGTTAGGGTTTGGTTTAAATTAAGGGTTGTGTAGAGATAGGGTGAGAGTTAGGATATGAGTAAGAGTCAGCGTTATTCTTAAGGTTAGAATTAGGACCTGAATTAGGTCTAGGGTTAGGTCTAGGAATTGTATTAGAACTTGGTTTAAGTTAAGGTTTAGATTTTGGCCTTTTGCTTGATTTTGTTTTAGTGCTAGGGTTAGTGTTAGGACTAGATTTATGATTAGCATTAGGGTTTGGGCTAGGGCTATGGTTTGTGCTAGGATTAAGGCTAGGTTTAAGGTTAGGATTAGGTCAAGGTTTTGTGTTAGGTTTAGGGCAAGAATTGGGGCTAGGGCTAATATCCAGTCTAGGGTTACAGTTAGGGATAGTTTTAGGGTTAGGTTTAGAAAAAAGGTCTGGTTTAGGCCTATGGATATTATTAGGATCAAGGTCAGGTTTGGGGTTTGGGTTAGGTTAAGGTTTAGGTTTAGGGCTCATATTAACATTAAGGTTATAGTTAGGGTTAGGGTAATGGATAGAGGTTAGGTTTAGTGTTCAGGTTAGGTTTAGGATAATGGACATTGTTAGGTTTTGTGATAGGTTTAGGGTTAGGCTGAGAGTTAGCATTAGGGTTAAGGATATCATTAAGTGTAATTTATAGTTAGAGCTAGGGTTAGGGATAGGGTTCTGATTAGGATTAGGGCTAGAGTTAGGGTTAGGGTCAAGGTTAGGGCTAGGGTTAGTGTTAGGATCAGGATAAGGGTATGGTTTAGCATTTGAGCTAGGGTTAGTTCTAGGGCTAGGGTTAGGTTTAGGGTTATAGTAATGGTTAGTGTTAGAGTTAGGGCTAAGGTTAACATTAGTTTTAGGGTAATTGATAGGGTTAGGTTTCAGATTAGAGTTAGGGTTAGTTTTAGGGTTAGGGTACGTTTAGGTTTAGGATAAGGGTTAGGATTTGAGCTAGGGTTAGAGTTAGGATTAATGTTAGGTTTCCAGTGAGTTCTAGGCTTAGGTTTATTTTTAGAGTTAGGGTAGGTTTAGGTTTATGTCTAGGTTTATCATTAGGTTTAGGTTTAGGGTTAGGGTAATGGCTCAGGTTCGATCTAGTGTTAGGGTAGGGTTAAGTTTAAGATTAGGGCTAGGGTTAGGGTTAGAGTTATGCCTTGGGTTAGTGTTACGGTTAGGTTAAGTGTAAGGGTTAGGGATCAAACTAGGGTTATGGCTAGTGTGAGTGTTAGGTTAAAATCAGGGCTAGGGTAGGGTTAATGTTATGGATAGGGCTAGGGTTAGCATTAGGTTTAGGGTTATGATTACATTTATGGATAGAGTTAGAGCTAGGGTTAGAGTGACATTTAGGGTTTGGGCTAGGGATATGTTTAGGGTAAGGTTTAGGGTTTGAGCTTGGGATAGATCTAGGGCGAAGGATAGGGTTTGTGTTAAGGCTAGGTTTAAGTTTAGGGTTATGCTTAGGGTTAGGTTTAGGGCTACAATTAGAGCTAGGTTTTGTATGAAGTTTAGGGCTTGTGTTAGGTTTATGGGTAATCTAAGAGCTAGGGTTATGGTTATGGCTAGTTTTAGGGTTAGTCTAGTGTTTGGGTTAGTTTTGGTGTAAGGATAAAATTTAGATTTAGGGTTTGTGTTAGGGTAAAGGTCAATGTTCTGGTTACTGTTAGTTTTATGGTTATGGCCATAATTAGAACTAGGGTTAAGTCTAGGGTGAGTTAGTGTTTGGGTTAGCTTAAGTGTTATTGTTAGGTTTAGGGATAGAGTTATGGCTATATTTAGGATTAGATTTAGGTCTACGCCTAGTGTTAGTGTAGATTTAAGTATAGGTTTACCGGTAGGGCTAGTGTTATGTTTCGGTTTAGGGGTAGGGTCAAGTTAAAGCAAGGGTTAGTGTTAGGGTCCGAATAAGGGTCATGGTTAGGGTAAGAGTTGGGTTAAGTTTAGAGCTAGAATGAGGGGTAGGGTTAGGGTTAGTAATAGAGTTAGAGTTTGGGGAATACTAAACTTTAGGGTTAGGACTAGGGTATCAATAGGGTGAAGGTTTGACTTAGTGTAAGGGATAGGGTTAGAGCTAGGGCTATGACCAGGGATAGTATTAGGGTTAGGGCTAGGGTTAGGTTTAGGGTTAGGGTTAGGATTAAGGCTAAGTTTAGGGCTAGTATTAGGGCAAGGGTTTGTGTTAGGGTCAGGTCTAGCATTAGGGCTAGGGCTAATGTCAGGTCTAGGATTAGATTTAGGGATAGATTTGGAGTTATGATTATGGCTAGGTATAGTGTAAGGGTTAGGTTAAGGATTAGGGTATGGTTTAGAGCTATGGATATTATTAGGGTTAGATTCAGGGCTATGGTTTGGGTTAGGTTAATGATTAAGTTTAGGGCTCCAATTAGCTTTAGGTTTAGTTTTAGGGTTATGGATATAGTTAAGTTTAAGGTTCAGGTTAGGTTTAGGTTAATAGATAGGTTTAGGGTTAGGAATAATTTTAGGGTTATCCTAGAGTTTGCATTAGGCTATGGTTAGGGTTAGGGTAATGGATAGGCTTACAGCTAGGATTATGGCTAGGGTTATGGTTAAGATTAGGGCTAGGGTAAGGTTTAGGGTTAGGGCAAGTTTTGAGGTTAGGGTTAGGTTTAGGGTAAGTGTTAGGGATAGGGTTAGGGTTAGGGTTAAAGGTAGTGTTAAGTCTTTGCTTAGTGCTTGTTTGGGGGCTAAATTAGGGCTAGGATTAGGTCTAGGGTCTGTGTTAGTGTTAGGCCTAGTGTTAGGCTTAGGTTTAGCTTTAGGGATAGTGTTAGGTTTAGGGGAATTAATGGAATTATAGCTAGGTTTAGGGCTAGGTAGAAAATTAGAATTACATTTAGGGCTAGGGTTATGTTTTTGGTAATTAATAAGGCTACGTTTAGGGCTAGGTTGAGGGCTAGGGTTTGTTTTAGGGTTATGGCAAGAATTGGATCTAGGGCAAGTGTCTGGTCTAGGGTTATGGTTAGGGACAGATTTAGGGTTAGGTTTATTGCTAGGTCTAATGTAAGGGTTAGGTTTAGGGTAAGGGTCAGGTTCAGAGCTAGGTGTATTATTAGAGTTAGGGTCAGGCTTAGGGTTTAATTTAAGTTAATATTCAGGGATAGGACTTGAATTATCATTAGATTAGGATTAAGGTAATGAGACTGTTAGGTTTAGGGTTTAGGTTAGGTTCAGGGTAATTGATATAGTTAGAGTTAGCAATAGGATCAGGGTTAGGCCTAGGGTTAGCATTAGGGTAAGGGTTATGATTAGGGTAATGGATAGGGTTAGAGCTAGGGTTAGGGTTACTATTAGGCCTAGAGTTAGGGTTAGGGTTAGGCCTAAGTATAGGGTTAGGTTTAGAGTTAGGGTACAATTTAGGGTTTGAGCTAGGGTTAGTTAGCACTAGGGGGAGGGTTAGGTTTAGGATTATGCCTATGTTAGAGTTACAGTTAGAGTCTGGATTACTGTTAGTGTTAGGGCTAGGGTTATCATTAGGTTCAGGGTATTGGATAGGGTTAAATGTCAGTTTAGGTTAGGGTTAGGATAAGGGTTAGTTTTAAGATAATGATTAGGGTTTGAGCTACGGTTAGGTTAGGGTTAGGGGTAGGGTAATGGATAGGTTTAGAGATTGTGATAGTGTTAGGGATTGACCTAGGGTTAGTGTTAAGTGTAGGGATAGGGCTAGTTTTAGGATTAACATTAGGATTATGTCCAGTGTTAGGGTGAGGTTTAGGCTTAGGGTTAGGGTTAATATCAGAGTTAGGTTTAGATCTAGGGTTAGGTCTAGGGTGAAGTTTAGGTCTCAGGTTTTGGCTAAGGTTAGGGCTAGGTTTTGGGTTATGATAAGTGATAGGTTTAGAACTATTAAGAGAACTAGGGTGAGAGTTAAATTTAGTCTTAGGGATAGAGTTAGGGTTATAGATAATGTTAGGGCTAAATTAGGGCTAAGATTAGGGCAAGGGTTAGTGTTAGGGTTAGGCCTAGGTTTAGGTCTAGGATTAGCATTAGGATTATGGTAGGGTAAGGCTTGTTGTTACAGCTAGGTTTAGGTAAGCTTTGTTGTTACAGCTAAGTTGAGGGCTAAAATTAGGGTTTCAGCTAGGGTTAATTTTAGGGTTAGGATTAAACTAGTGTTAGGCCTAGGATTAGGGCTACAGTTTGTGTTAGGGTTAGGGCTATCATTAGCACTAGGTTTAATATCAGGTCTAGGGTTATGGTTAGGGAAAGTTTTAATGATAGGTTTATGGCTAGGTATAGTGTAAGTGTTAAGATGAGGGCTAACGTCAGCTTTATAGGTAGGGGTATTATTAGGGTCAGGGTCATGGTTAGGGTTTGATTTAGGTTAAGGTTGAGGGTTAGGGATCAAATTAGAATTAGGTTTAAGGTTATAGTTAGGGTAATGGGTACAGTTAGGTTTAAGGTTCAGGTTATGTTTATGGTAACGTATTGGTTAAGGTTAGGGATAGTGCTAGAGTTGGGCCAGAGGTTAGCATTAGGTTTAGGGTTAGAGTAATGGATAGGGTTAGAGCTAGGTTTTGGGCTATGATTATGGTTAAGTTTAGGGCTAGGTTTATGATTAGGTTTAAAGCTAGTGAAAGGATTAAAGTTAGGGTTAGGTTTAGGGTAAGGGTTAGGGTTAGGTTTAGGGTTAGTGTTAGGGTTAAACGTATGGTTGGGCTTCAGATTAGGGATAGGTGTTGGGTTATATTAGGGCTAGTGTTAGGGATACGGCTAATGTAAGAACTAGGGTCACGATTAAGGCTAGTTTTAGAGTTAGCATTAGGGCTAAGTCTAGTTTTAGGATTAGGTTTACGTTTAGGTTGATGTTTTGAACTAGGGTTAGTGTTAGGGTCAGAGTCAGGATCAGGATTCATTTTAGGGTTAGGGATAGGACTCGAATTAGGGGTAGGCTTAGGGCTACATTGTCGCGACCCCTCGCTGGCAAGGGAAAACACGACACAGGATTCTTCTTTCAGCAGTTTATTCAGGCCTTGAGTCATGTATCATCTTCTAGCGCCCGCACCCGCCACGCCCAAGCACAGCTTAATAAAGCCCCCCGCATCCCAATCCTAAGCCGCCACGTGGATCTCTCTCATAGGGTGGTAAGGGATTGTGCGCCAACTCTCCATTAAAGGAGTTGTTTATCACAGGCCACAGTGGAAGCCGGCGCCATCTTCTAATGGTGGCCAAGGTCTATAAGAATGGCTTACCACAGTTCCCCCTTCTATTTTATATAACAATGCAGGTGAAAGTAGAGGTCCTATCCCACTGTGCAGAAGTGGCTGCAATGTATGGTTCAGTCCCAAGGAGACGCCTTCCCCAGACCTGATCCCATATCAGCCAAAGCCTTTTTTCGTAGGGCGGGGCGTGGACGTCAAACCCGCATTCAATAGGACATGCTTCCCTTGAGGTCCGTTGAGGGATCACTCAAGTGCAGTGCCTTGCCTCGCATCCTGCATCGTGACGATGGCAATAAGTAGGATAACACAGGTAGCCTGGTAATAATGACAAAATTTAAGTTGGCAACACAATCCCTAAGCCCCAGAGGAAGGTAAAGAGTCTGTAGTCGAGAAGAAAGACCAGTCCTGAAACCCATCTGCGTGCAATGGTAACAAGACCCGCAGAGTGCAAGGGCTATTCAGCACTGGGAGAGAATAAGGAAGAGGACATGCCAATCCCAGTGCAATGTGAAACTAACTTGGGGTGCAATGGCCATGCCCAGAAATCACTGTTTAAGATGTGCAAGCCAGATTTGTGGAGAAATGCCATTTTCTAAGGCCGCAAGAGCCTGTACAATCATAGCCTTTTCTTGTGCATGGCGAGTTTTAAGGCGACAGAGAAGCCACAAAGTACAACACCGAAGCAACACATTGCCCCAAAAATGCCCACTCCCACCCATTCCTTAAAGAAGGAAAAGGCAGAGGATAGCCAACTGGTGAATTGACCCAAAGTCACTGGTTCGACATGGGTACTATTCAAAACAGCAATCTGAGTTAGTTGAGACTGGATCAAGTTTTCTGCTTCCATGGACCAGGTTCCGGATAGATACTCCCCGATGATGTGGGAGGCATTTCTGGAATCATTAAATCTGACAGAGGTTATACATAAATGCGCACGGTGATCAACACAACCCAAATGTACCAGATCAAACAACTCCTCAACTTGAGCTTGAAGCAGATCTATCCTTTGATTAGCAGCCAGAATCCCAGATAAAATGTGTTGATTAATTCTACTTTGAGATTCAAGTATGGTGGATGTTTGTTGAATAACCTGATTAATAGTGGCAGCAGTTTGTACCTGGCTGGCCATGGCTACTCCAGCTGTAACTGCTGCAGCAGCAGATACCGCCACAGCTGTCACTATAGCTGCCGTAATTCCAAAATCTCTAAGGTTTCTAATCAGTTCAACAATAGGAAAAGACTCTGGATCTGCAGTAACCGGAATAGGGACAAAGGTCGGAACTTTCATAACCACTGCCGTAGTCCAGGAGCCATTCCAACACTCAGACAACTAGCAGGTAATATTAGAACAATTAAGCATCCCCTGTGATGTATCATTAGCCAAAATAAACAGGAACGGAGATTGGAGACAGACTACTGCGGAGGGTAATGTAGTATTAGATAATTGTGAATTATTTGCGGAAATTCTAAGCCTCCTACCTCACTCCGAGTCTTGGGTACTGCCAGAAACATTAAACAGCCAACTTTGGACTCCTCGTAATTGAGCCAAAGTGGAAATATCAGCTGTGGCTCCCTTCTCATTGGAAATCAACCATTGAAACCAAGACCAACCTGCTCCTATAGAGGAATTATTGTTGGAAGAATTATACAAGTATCTTTTAAGAGGGGGGAAAGGGAGAAACCTTTAGCGACCTGATGTTTCTCCCAAGAATGATCTTGGCAAGGCGTGAATGTTGGGGGGAAGCCACACTCAGGAGTGCAATAAGGAGAAGCCTTAAAATGAGTGGCATTAGAGGTCTGATTAGAAGGAGACAACGGAATTAACACCTGGGAAGTAATGGCCAGAGTGGTAATATTAAGTTCAGAATTATTTGTCGGGGTTCCTGAGCCCTCATTTTTCCCTGAGCTAACTTGTAGGAGCGCTGCAACCAAAACTCCCTGCGAGATCCGACTGTACTGCAATGGGTCCTCCCAGTTAGTCAAGTTCTTAAGTTTTAAATGGATGCAATCACCCTTGGAAAAACTGAAGCAAAAAACTCCTGTGAGATTGATGCTGGAGAGATTGAAGGACAGATCTTGGTCCCCTCTAGGGGAAACACAAGGAGCAGACATCTCACATGAAGTAGAAAAAAGAGTGGGGAGAACACTAGAATTGCTATGAACCGGCATCGGCATTGGCCACGTTCGAGCTACCACCCACCAATGCATTGATGTCCCCTGTACCATCGGTATCAGCATTAGAATCAGGACACTCAGTAGAAGGATGGTCCTAATCATGAGATTGTTGCAGCGCCTCCTGTTGTTGGTTGATTGATGTCGGGACTCTTCTTGTCAGGCGTTCTGGAACCCACACCGGCTCCGTCCGGTCCTGTGGGAAAACACAGATGGAACCTCGTGCCCATGCCAGCACGGGATCAGGCCCATACCATTGTCCAGAAAGTACATCTTTCCACTTAACGTGCCCAAAGTTCGGGGCAGAGGGCGAACAGTGCCTAGTCGCAGCAGAGCGCCCTTGGATGTCCAAATTCAAGAAATTAATAGTAAATAGAACCAGGGAGAGGCGCTCTTTTGGGGTGTGGCCTAAGCCAATTCCCCCTTTTTGTTTTATTAACATCTCTTTTAGAGTCTTATGAGCACGCTCTACAATGCCCTGACCTTGTGGATTGTAAGATAAACCATGGACAAGCTGGATACCCATCTGGCTGCAAAAGGAAGAAAATTGTCGTCCAGTATACGCTGGACCATTGTCCGTTTTAATGGTCTGTGGTAAGCCCCATGCTGCCCAGGCTTCCAAGCAATGTGTGATAACATTTCCAGCCTTTCACCAGACAAAGCAGAAGCATGGATAATGCCAGAACAAGTATCCACAGACACATGGACATATTTAAGTTTGCCAAAGTCGGGAACATGAGTAACATCCATTTGCCATATAGTTAAAGGCCGCAAACCGTGAGGATTTACGCCCACAGAAGGGGGGTGATGTAAAATAATACAATTAGGACAATCCAACACAATCTGTCGAGCATCAGCACGGGAGATAGCAAAGCGCTTTTGGAGTGCTCGTGCATTGACATGAAATTTACTATGAAAGTTTCTAGCTTGGTCTAAGGAGGAAACGAGGAACATCCAAGAAGGATGAGTAGCAAGGTCAGCTTGGGCATTGCCAGCAGAAAGAGCACCCGGTAAACCTGTGTGAGCTCGAATATGCAAAGGGTAAAAACAGGCGGAGCGATTCCAAATCAGTGTTTGAAGATGGAGAAAAAGGGAAGACATTACTCCTGATGTGTGTATGGGACCCACTGCTTCCAACACCTTTAAAGCTTGAACTACATAAATAGAATCTGAGATTAAGTTAAAAGGAAACGGACATTGTTCAAATACTTTTATGACAATTTGTAACTCCACCCATTGTGGATTGCCAGGAGCAAACTGATGTTGGATAGGAGGTTGATCATTTACCACATAGGCTCCAATACCAGTTTTGGATCCATCTGTAAAGATATTTGCAGCTCCTGGGATAGGCGTAAAAGAAGTGATTTTAGGAAAAATGATAGGATGTTCCTTAACAAATGTTATAAGAGGATGTGAAGGATAGTGATTATCTATCTCTCCTGGAAAAGAGCATCGCAATATAGCCCAATTATCCAGGTTAGCACACAAAACTTGAATTTGTTGACACGTATAAGGGACAATCACAGACATCAGAGGAAAACCAAAAAATTGTATACTTTGTTGTATCCCTAACATAGCTAAGGAAGCAACTGCATCAGGATAATATTCAAGGGATTTTCCAGGGGATATACGTGGATGTATCCACAATAAAGGACCATCTTGCCATAAAACTCCAGTGGGTTGCCGTACAGTGGCGAGCACACATAATTGAAGAGGCTTATCCTCTTGAAGCCTGCAAAGGCTAGCATGTTGTATAGCCTCCTCCACTTTCAGCAGTGCTGACCTTGCTTCCTCAGTAAGATGCCGAGGGGAAGAAAGGTCTGCATCACCTTTAAGAATGTCATAAAAGGGTTTTAATTCAGCATTGGGAATATGTAAGTAACCCCTAATCCAATTAATGTCACCCAATAATTTTTGGAAATCATTTAAGGTACGTAAATTATCAGTCCTGAGAGTCACCTTTTGGGGTGTAATAGTTTTACAAGAGATACTAGCACCAAGATAATCAATAGAATCTCCTGTTTGTACTTTATCAGGTGAAATAAGCAAGCCCTTTGATTGTAATAAATGTACCAAATCAGTGTAAGCTGCTTCCAACATATATTTGGTTTTGGCTGCCAGCAATATATCATCCATATAATGTATACACTTTAACAATGGATACTTTTGTCTGAGTGGAACAATGGTCGCTCCTACAAACATTTGACACATTGTAGGACTATTGGCCATGCCTTGAGGCAAAACCACCCATTCAAACCTTTGATCAGGTTCCTCATGATTACATGAAGGCAGAGTAAAAGCAAAACGTTCGGAGTCCTGAGGATGCAATGGAATGGAAAAGAAACAATCTTTAATGTCTATACATATCACTGGCCAATTTTTTGGAATTGTTGAAAGCAAAGGCAAACCTCTCTGAATGGGTCCCATGAGCTGCATTTGAGCATTAATGGCCCGTAGATCATGTAACAACCGCCATTTTCCAGACTTCTTTTTAATAATAAATATGGGTGTATTCCATGGAGAAGTGGAGGGCTTTATATGTCCCAACTTTTATTGTTCTTGTACTGAAGCATAAGCTGCAGTCAATTTTTCAGAGGGGAGCAGCCACTGAGGAACCCACACTGGCTCCCCTGTTTTCCAGGTAATGGGCACCTGATCCTCAGCGGCCCCTAAGAAAAACCCAGCCCATGTCTATTAAGTTTTTGTTGAGGTTCTAAAGGATGTCTACGCCCCTGCAAATTTTTTCCTAATCCAAAACCTGGTCTATATCCCATGTCTTTCATTATCTTTTGGGCAACTGTTGAATATTCATTACTAAGTTGAAACCCCATGTCCTTCATCAAATCATGCCCCCATAGAGAGATTGGGAGATCAAGCACATATGGTTGAAAAGTGCCAGAATGTCCTTCAGAATCCTTCCATGATAAATGCCTGCAGCTGACTTGTGGAGCTTGAGCATATCCCAAACCTCTTAGTGATTGATCTGAGAGCTGCACCAGCCACCCCTTTGACCAGTCCTTTAATGCAATTATGCTACGATCCGCCCCAGTATCTAGCAAACCTAAAATTGATTTGCCCTCTATAGTTAACTTTAAAGTGGGACGGTCATCCATATCTAAGGACAGGTAAACGCAATTCCCTCCGGTAGTTCCAATTTCAGCACTCGTCCTTAATAAGGAATCAGCAGGAAAGCGGATATGTAGACTGGGTAGAATTAGCAATTGGGCAATCCGGTCTCCTGGGGAAATGGACACAATGCCTTTTGGAGCCTCCACCATAACCTTCACTGTTCCCACCGTGTCCGGATTAATAATCCCAGGGAAAACATGAAGGCCTCGTAGGATAGAGGAAGCACGCCCAATTAACAAGCCCACAGTACCAGGTGGTAAAGGTCCTTTAAACTCAGTTTCCACTAATTGAACTCCCATTTTAGGTGTTAATACGAGTCTGGTGGCGGAGCAGAGGTCCAGTCCCACGGCACCTTCAGTGGCTCTCCGCGATTCTTGGGATGGCGCAGGGACGGCCATGACTCGGTTTCCATTGTCCCATTTTCCATTGCCCCATATATTTGCGGGCCCTGGGGTCGGGGGCCCCCCGGCAGTTTTTTGACATGTTTCTATCTTTTAAAGGTTGACCATGTATATCTCTGATGGACCTACACTCATTACCCCAATGCTTTCCCTTTTTACGTCTGGGGCATAAGCCCGGTTGACGGCCAACAGAGGTGGGCTCAATTTTGGATGTTCCCTTCTTGTTAGGACATTCTCATTTAAAATGTCCTCCTTGACCGCACCCAAAACACTTTCCGGCAACAGGGCTGGATTTATGTGATAATTGAAGGACAGCAGCAGCAAGGCCTGCATTAGTTAACGGCCCACCTATTTCTCTACAGACTTTCATCCAGGCCTCTATGCCTTTGTTTTTATAAGAAGTAATAGCTGCTTTACATTCTTTAGTACATTGTTCAAAGACAAGTTGTTTAATCAAGGGCATTGCTCTATCAGGGTCACCAAAGATTTTTCCTGCGGCGTCCACCATCCTGGCAACAAAGTCTGAGAAAGGTTCTGTGGGGCCTTGTATAATTTTAGTCAAATTGCCAGACACTTCTCCTCTATTTGGGAGTGATTTCCATGCATGGATACAAATGTTATTAATCTGTTCATATACCTCAGGGGGGTATCCTGTTTGTTGATTAGCAAACCTGCCTTGTCCCAAAAGCATATCCTTATCCCAGGCAGGGCATCCCGCTGCATGATTTTGGGCAGCTTGCTCTACTGCACCCTCTAGCATAAATGCTCTCCAATCCAAGTATTTCCCTGGGGAAACACAAGCGCGGACTGGAGTCATGCAAAATCTAGTAAGTCCCTCCACCTGAGTAAGGGTGAAAGCGGCATCTATGCCATAAGTGCGGACAGATTCTGCCAAGGTTTTAATTATCTTAAAGTCTAAAGGCTCATGATATCTTCCCCTGTTATTGTCCTGAAATACAGGGTATGCAAGTCCCATATCTGTATTAACTGTCCTCCAAACTTGCACATGAAAAGATCTCCCAGAACCTTGGCTTCCCCCCACATATGGGGGTGGGGCAACAGGCACCATATTTTCTTCTAGATACTCTACTTCCTCCTCCTCAGAATTTTGCTGACCGATATCAGATCCCTTCCCCGCCTTACAGTAAGCCTGCGTGCCCTGTGTCTCCGTTTTCTTCTTTTTTATTTTTATCTTATGTATTTGTTGTAGCAATATATCAAGGTCCTCAGAACTCTCTGAGTTGCTTGTGTTCTCAGGCGTTTTTAATTCAGTCAAGTCTGGGCAGAGCCTTCTCCTATTTTTATTTTCAGGCTCTTTTGCCTTCTCACTACTCTTACTCTTAATACTCTCTGCCACTTCACTATGTGATCCTTCAGATTTTTCCTCATGTAGTTGCTCAAGAACAGCTTGATCCTCACTCACAGCTTCTTGGCATTTACTATCTGCTATACATCCTCTAACTAACTTCCAAAGTAGTATAACACCACCCTCCAAAGTACCTTGTTCATGAGCGAAATCCAGATCTTTTCCTAATTTGTCCCAGCTAGGAATCGTAAGACTCCCTGAAAAGGCAAACCAAGGAGCTGCTATATCAGCTTCTCTCAAAAACATCTGCAAAGTGCTCTGCTTTACCTTAAGTCCTTTTGAACGTAGCAACCCATCTAGGGCCAACAAAATTGGGCTTCAAGAGGTAGCGCCCATAATGTCTCCAAAGATATAATGAAAGTGAAAGTACAAAAATCCCCGCTCTCTCCTTTTCTACAGAGGAGCGTCCCACTACTTACTTGCGGATTCCCACTTACCTGGGAACTTACTGGTGCACCACCCTGACTGCTGAAAGTTCTGGATCCTGGGTTCGAGGAATATGTTCCCCGTACGGGCCACCAACTGTCGCGGCCCCTCGCTGGCAAGGGAAAACACAACACAGGATTGTTCTTTCAGCAGTTTATTCAGGCCTTGAGTCATGTATCATCTTCTAGCGCCCGCGCCCGCCACACCCAAGCACAGCTTAATAAAGCCCCCCGCATCCCAATCCTAAGCCGCCACGTGGATCTCTCTCATAGGGTGGTAAGGGATTACGCGCCAATTCTCCATAAAAGGAGTTGTTTATCACAGGCCACAGTGGAAGCCGGCGCCATCTTCTAATGGCGGCCATGGTCTATAACAATGGCTTACCACACTAGATGTTGGGTAAGGATTTGGTTTAGATTAAGGTTTAGGGTTAGTACTATGGCTCGGTTTTGATTTAGGGCTAAGGCTAAAGTAAAGGTTAGTTTTACAATTAGCATTACTGTTATTGCTAGTGATAATGTAAGTTTGGGCATAAGGGTAGATTTAGAGTTATGGTTAATTCTAGAGTTAGGGCTATGGCTAGGGGTAGGGCTAAGGTTAGGGCTAGTGTTAGGGTTATGGTCAGGCATAGGGTTAGAACTAGGAATAGGGCTAGGGCGAGAATTAGAGTTAGTCTTAGGGCTAGGTTTAGAGTTAGGTTTAGGGTTAGGTTTAGGGGAAGGGATGCCTGTTTGATTTCCACCTCCATTTCCATTTACTCATATAAGTCTAAATGAAGTGAAACCTTAAAATACAAAGTTTTCATGATAATGAACCATTGATTTGAGAAGGCCCAAAACTTGGGAGCATACTAAGGCTAGATAAAAGATAAATCCTACCCAGTATCAAAGAAACTTGACAAAACTAACTCTCACCCTAACATTACCTCTAACCCTAGCCCTAGCCCTAACACTAAACCCAACTCTAACCCTAACTGGATTAGAGAACCATTCATCTTAGAAGTCTCACATTTGGGAGAATTCTGGGGCAAGCTAAGTAATGAATCCTACACAACATCAAACAAATCTGACCAAATAATTATGGGAGGGATTTCAGCACATGCATGTTTCCTTGTTTTCTCCTAAAGAGCCCTTGAATATATTTGTTTTTGCATGTTTAAGCTTAGGCCTACTTTCACAAGGAACATACCAGAGTCCCTAGAGAAATTATGGAGTGTGTGAAGTTTCAAGCAGCACAAACCCTGTTTGATTTTCAGCTCTATTAACTTTCCCATATAGGTCAAAATGAAGTGAAAATTTAAAATACAAATTGTTCCTGACAACAAAACTGTGAACGGAGAAGTCCTAAACCTGGGGAACAGAGTAAATCTAGATAAAAGATAAATCCTGACAAGTATCAAAGAATTTTGATAAAACTAACTCTAACCCTAACACTAGCTCTAACCCTAACCTTTCCCCTAACCCTATTTTTATATGGAACCTTGGACCTTAAAATTGTAAACCTGGGCAGCCTAGTAGGTCAAGCTAAGGGATGAATGCTGTGCAGTATCAAATAAATCTGACCAAATATTTGATGGAGTATATCAGTACATGCACATTTCCCTTTTACATCCTAAATTATTCTAAAATACAGTTGTTTTTACATGCTTCAGCTTAGGCTTACTTTTTTTTAAAGAGAGAGAGAGAGAGAGAGAGAGAGATTTTCAACATTTATTCTTTAGTTTTCGGCAGACACAATATCTTTGTTTGTATGTGATGCTGAGGATTGAACCCAGGCCGTACGCATGCCAGGCAAGCGCGCTACTGCTTGAGCCACATCCCCAGCCCCTTAGGCTTACTTTTATAAAAACAAACCAGATATTGCCCACAGAGAATTGATGGAGTGTGAAGTTTCAAGCAGATAGCACCAATGCTGTTTGATTTCCAGCTCAATTTTCTTTTACCTGTATAGGACAAAATGAACTGGAACTTTAAAATACAAACCATTCCCTACAGTGAACCATTGAACCTGGGAGGCACAAACATGTGGAGTATAGTAACATAGGAGAAAAATTAATTCTGCCCATTATCAAAGAAATTTGAATAAAACTAACTATAACCCTAATACTAGCTCTAACACTAGCCCTAACACTAACCTAAACACAAGCCCTAACCTGTTTAATAAAATGGTGATCCTAGAAGTTGCAAACTTGGGTAGCCTAGTGGGGTAAGCTATCAGATGAATTCTATGCAGTATCAAAGAAATATGACAAAATAATTGGGTGGTATTTCAGTTTATGCATATTTCTCTCTTTTCTGCAAAAGGGCTCTCAGATAAAGTTGTTTTTGCCATCTTCATCTTAAGGCTACTTTCCCAAGGAACAAACTAGAGAGTTCCCACAGAGAACTGATTCAGGGTCTGAAGTTTTAAAAAGCTAGCACCAACCTGGTTTGATTTCAACCTCCATTTTTATTTATATATATGGGTCAATATGAAGTGAAACCTTAAAATACAGAGTGCTCCTGATAGCGAACCTTAAACACAAGAAGTCCCAAACCTGGGGAGCATGTTAAGGCTACGTAAAAGATGACTCCTTCCAAGTATCAAAGAAATTTGAACAAAACTAACTCTCACCCCAACACTATATCTAACCCTAGCCCTAACCCTAAACCTAACACTGACCCAAACCAGATTAGAGAACCAGTGATCCTAGAATTCCCACACTTGGAGAGCTTTGTGGGGCAAGCTAAATAATGAATCCTATGCAGTATCAAAAAAATCTGACCAAAAATTATGGGAGGAATTTCAGTGCATGCATATTCCCCTGCTTTTTCCTAAAGTGGTCTCAGATAAAGTTGTTTTTGCATGCTTCCGCTTAGGCCTACACTCACAAGGAACATAGCACAGTGTCCCCACAAAGATTTGAGGGTGTGTGTGCAGTTTCAACCAACTAGCATAAACGCTGTTTGATTTCCAGGTCGATTTCCATTTACTCGTATAGGTCAAAATGAAGTAAAATGAAAATATTAAGTGTTCCTGACACCAAACATTTGGACTAAAAGACCCAAACCTGGGGAACAGGGTAAGGTTATTTAAAGATTAATCCTGGATTGTATCAAAGAAATTAGAATAAAGTAACTCTAACCCTATCACGACCTCTAAACCTAGCCCTAATCCTAATTCTAAACATTAACATAGCCCTATCCCTAACTATAAATTTAACTCTAATTTTAACTGTAACCATTGCCCAAACCCTAGCTCTAACTCTATCAATTACCATAACCCTAACCCTAACCCTAATGGTATCCATAGCCCTAAGCTTAACCTTTACATTATACATGCTCTAATCCTAACCCTGCCCTACCTAAACCTAGCTCAAACAATAACACAAACCCTAAACCTACCCCTAACCCTAAGCCTAACCCTAACACTAACTCTAACTTTATCCCTAATCCTTACCATAAACCTAGCCCCACCCCTACCTGTAATTCTGTCCACTACCCTAAAAATAAGCCTATCCCAAATGCTAACAATAGGACTAAACTAACCAAATAGCTATCCCTAAAGCTATTCTAAAACCTAAACCTAACCAGAACCCTAAATCTAACCAATCCATTACCAAAACCTAATGTTAATTCGAGCCTTAACCCTAGACCTTAACCAAAATCAATCCTAACCCTGACTCTGACCCTAATAATACACTGAACTCTGAACCTGACCTTTACCCTAAACCTTACATTAGACCTGGCCATAACCTAACCCTAAAACTATCTTTAACCATAATACTAGACCTGACATTAGCCCTACCCCTAATCCTATCCCTATCCCTAACACAAATCCACATCCAAGCCCTAAACCTAGCCTTAAGCCTAAACTGTACCCTAACCCTAGACCTAACTCTAACACTCACTCTGGACCTAAACCTATGTAAACCCAATTTTGCCCCTAACTCTAACCCTAACCCTTACCCTAACACTAACCCTAACTCTAGCCCTAATGCTAGGCCTAACCCTAACACTTACCCTAGAGCTAATCCTAGCCCTAATTTAGCCCTAACCATAAAACTACTCCTAACTCTAGCCCAAAGAATAACTCTACCTTTCACCCTAGCCCTATTTCTAGTTCTAACCCTATCAGTTACCAAAACCCTAACACTAACGTTAACCTTAGCCCTAATCCTAGGCCTACCCCTAAACCTAGATCTAACCAAAACAAAAAATCTAAGCATAAACCACACCCTACCACTAGCCTGAACACTATTACTAATCCTAAAGCTAGCCCTACCTTTAGTCCTAGTTCTAAAATAAAAATGAGCCATAGCACTAACACTAACCCTAGATCTGACATTATCCCTATCCCTAGTTCTTACCCTAATTCTAACACAAATGCTAACCCTTCACCTAGTTTTAACCCTAGCCCTAATTCAAGGCCTATCTCTAACCCTAAAGGTAACATTGATCCTGTCTCTGAACCTAACACTAACCCTATCTCTTATCATCACCCTGAACCTAAACTTAACCCTAACACTAGATCTAGACTTAATGCTAACCCTAAAACTAGCCCTATTTTTAACCCTAGATCTTACATTACACATAGTGCTACACTAGCCCTAACATAAACCAAAACCTCGACCTAATCCGAGCCCTCACCCTAGCTTTAACACTAACCCTAACCCTAACTCTGGCCTTAACAATTAACCTAAACCTAACCCTAAACCTAAATCTGTCCTAACCTAAAACCTAACCTGAAAAATAGCCCTAATCTTAACCATAACCCTAGTCCTAACCCTGGCTCGAATCCGATCCATTACGCTAACCATAACCCTAACCAAATTCTAACCAAAGGCCTACCCCTAATCATAGCCCTAAACTTACCATAAACCTAGCCCTAACTGCAGTTCTAATCCTCTTTGTTACCCTAACCATTACCTAACCTGAACCACAGCCCAAATTTTAACCATAACCCTAGCCCTAAACCTAGCTTGAATACTATCCATTACACTAACCATATTCTAACCCAAGGCCTAACCCTAATCATTGCCATAACCTAACCATAACCCTAGCCCTAACTGTAGCTCTAATCCTGTCCATTAGCCTAACCATAACCCTAACCAAATTCTATACCTAGTCCTAACCCTAACTCTATCACTAACCTTAACCCTACCCATCACCCTAAAATTAACCTGAATCCTAAACCTAACCATAAAAATTATGCTTACCCTAACCCTAATCCCTAATGCTAATTTGAGCCCTAACCCTAAACGTGAACCTAACCATACCCTAACCCTGACTCTGACCCTAATAATACACTAGCTGTAAACCTGACCCCAACCATCAACCTCATCCTTACAATAAACCTAGCCATAAACCTAACCATAAAACTATTCCTAAACATAACCCTAGACTTGTCATTAGCCCTAGCCCTAAAGCTAACACAAACCCTAGCTTTAATCCTAGCTCTAAGCCTAGCCCTAATTCTAATCCTAATTTTAATCCTAGCCCTAACATTAATTTTATCCCTTGCCCTAACCCTAAACCTAGTTGTAACATCATACCTTACCGTAACCCTATCATTAGCCCTAACACTAGCCCTAAACCTAGGCCTAAACCTAACAATAACCCTAGCACTAATCCTAGCCCTAATTTAACCTAACCTTAAACCTAACCCTAGCCCTAGCCCTAGCCCTAAGACTAGTTCTCGCCTAGCCCTAGGACTAGTTCTAAGCCTATCCCTTACCATAAATCAAAACTTAGTCCTATCCCTTGTCCCAACCCTAGCCCTAACCTTCACCCTAGCCCTAAACATGGTTCTAACCCTAAAATTAAGTGTAAACCTCACCCTAACACTAGCCCTAACCCACATGCTAATTGGAAAAATAGCCCTAACACTACCATAGCCCTAAAACAAACTGAGCCATAACCATAACCATAACCCTTAACCTAAACCAAACACTAACCCTACACTTAGACCTAAACTTACCTTTAATTTGAGCCCTAACCCTAACCCTAAAACTAACCCTGTCTCTGACTCAGACCCTAACAATAAATCTAGCTCTAAACATCATCTAAATTCTAACCCTAAAACTAGGTATAATTGGAAACCTAGATCTTACGTTGGCCATAGCCCTAATGCTAATACAAATCCTAGCCCTAATCCGAGTCTTAACCCTAGTTTATACCCTAGCTCTAACCCTAACCATAGCATTAAACCTAACACTAACACAAACACTAACCCTACCTCTAAAACTATCCCTTAACCTAAGCCAAACCATCAACCTAATGCTACCCTAGTCCTAAACTAATCCTTAGCCTATGCCAAACACTAACTCTGTTACTAGTCCTAATTCTAGCCCTAATTCTAGCTCCAACCCTACCCAAACCCAAACCCTTACCATGACCAATATTTTGACCCTAACACTAACCCTAGTTCTAAACCTGACCCCAACCCTAAATGGAGCCCTAAGAGTACCCCTACCAGTAAAACTATGCCTAAACCTAACCATAACACTAGTACTGGACCAAACATAATCCTTAATAGAGTCATAAATATAGCCCTAGCCCTAAAAAAAACCTAGCACTAGCCCTAACAATAATCCTTCAACTAATGCTAAGACTAACTTTATCCCTAGACCCAATGCTAGTCCTAATTCTGGAACTAACCCTAAACCTAACTCTAACCCAAACAATGAATCTTACCATAACCCAAACCCTAGCTCTAAACCTTATCCTAAGCCAAAACCTAACCCTAATTCTAGACTTATCCATAACCCTAACCCTAAAACTAGTCATAAACATAATCCTAGCCCTTACCTTACCCATAGCCCTAATGCTAGCCTTAAACCTCCCACAACACCTAGCCTTTATCCTAACCTAAACCTAGACCTAATTGTAACCCTAACTGTAACCCTAGACCCAACCCTAATCCTAACCCTTATCCTAGCCCTAACCCTAGCTCTAATGCTAATACTTACCCTAAACCTAACCCTAACATTAACCCTAGGCATAATCCTATACTAGCCCTAATCCTAACCATAATGCTATCCCTAACCTTAGCTCTAACCCTTTCCATTACCCTAAGGATAAGCCTAACTTAAATGCTAACCCTAGGCCTAATGCTAACCCTATCCCTAACACTAACCTTTATCATTACTCTAACCTAACTTGAACCCTAAACCTAAACCCTATCCATTACCCTAACCCTAACCCTAACACTAACACTAAATCAAGCCTTAACCCTAAATCTTAACCTAAACCAAACTCTACCCAGACCCTTACCCTAATAATGTACCTAGCTCTAAACCTGGCCTTTATCCTAAACCTAAACCTTACACTACACCTAGCCACAACCTAACCCCAAAACTAACCCTAACCATATACCTAGACCTGACATTAGCCCTAAACTTAATAGTAGCCCTAACCCTAATACAAACCCTAGCCCTCATCCTAGCCTTAATCCTAATTTGAAACCTAACCCTAGCCCAACCCCTGATTTTAACCCTCACATTATCCCTGAATCTAACTATAGCCCCATCCTTTACCCCTAAATCTAACCCTAACCCTTACCCTAAAACTAACCCTAACACTAGCCCTAAATATAGGCCTAATCCTAACACTAACCCTAATGCTAATCCTAGCCCTAATTTAGCCCCAACCCTACCCCTAACCCTAGGCCTAAAACTAACTCTAACACTCGCCCTAGCCCTAATTCTAGTTCTTACCCTATCAGTTACAATAACCATAACACAAGACCTAACCTTAGGCCTAACCCTAGCCCTAAACCAATCCCTAGACCTAACCATAACTCTAAATCTAACCCTAACCCTAAGCCTGAACCTCACCCTACCCCTAGACCTAACAATATTGCTAATCCTAAAACTAGTCCTAACCATAGCCTTAGCCCTAAAAAAAAGAACCATTGCCCTAACCCTACACCTTAACCTAAACCATAACCCTACACCTAGCCATAACCTCCTTACTCTAATTTGAGTACTAGGCCTAAAACTAACCCTGATCATCACTTATATCCTAACACTAAACCTAGCTGTAAATATTACACTAACCCTAAAGATAATGCTGACACTAGACCTAGACCAAGCACTAACCCTAAATTTAACCCAAATCATAACCCTAGATCTTACATTAGCCTAGCCCTAACCCTAGCCATAACCTAATCTAAATCTTATCACTAATCTGAGCCAGAACATTAGCTTTAACCCTAACCCTAAACCTAAACCTGATCCTAAACCTATCCTTAATCCTAACCATAATCATAGCCTGAAACCTACCTCTAATCCTATCCATTACCTTAACCCTAACCAAAACCCTAATGCTAACCTTATTGTAAGCCTAACCCTATCATTAACCCTAACCCTATCCATTACCCTAAATCTAATCTGAACCCTAAACCTAACCACATCCATTACCCTAACCCTAAATCTAACCCTAATGCTAATTTGAGCCCTAACACGAAACCTTCACCTAAACAAACCCTAACCCTGACCCTGACATTAACAATACCCTAGATCTAAAAGGGACCCTATCCCTCAACCTAATCCTTACACTATACCTAGCCATAAACCTAAATCTGAAACTATCCCTAACCATAATAACCCAAACCCTCACTCTAGCCCTAGCCCTAATATAGGCCTAACCCTAACACAAAGCCTAGCCTTCATCCTAGCCCTAAACCTAGATTTAATCCTAACCCGAACCCTCACTCTAGCCCTAGCCCTAATTTTAACTCTAGTCCTAGCCCTGAACCTAGCTATAACTCCATCCCTTCCCCTAAAACTAACCCTAAACATAACATTAACATTAACCCTAACCATAGCCCTAACCATAGGCCTAACCCTAACACTAACCCTAGCGCTAATCCTAGCCCTAATTTAGTGCTAACCCTAAGTGACCCCTAACCCTTGCCATAAGACTGACTCTAACTCTCAACCTAGCCCTATTTCTATTTCTAACCCTATCCATTACCGTAACCCTAACATTAGCCCTAAAATTAGCCCTAACCCCAGGCATAGCCCTAACACTAGATCTAACCATAACTCTAAATCTAACCCTGACCTTAAGCCTAAACTTCATGATACCACTAGCTAACAATATTGCTAATCCTACAACTAGTTCTAACCCTAACCCTAGCCTTAAAACAAAACCGAGACATTGCTCTAACCCTAAACCTTAACCTAAATTAAACCCTTACCCTACAACTAGCTATAAAACAAGCTCAAATTTGAGTCCAAGCACAAAAACTAACCCTGACCCAGACTCATATCCACACACTAACCCTGGCTCTAAATATCATCCTAACCCTAAAGCTAAGGCTAACACTAGACCTAGCCCAAACCCTAACCCTAAATCTAACCCTAATCATAACCCCAGTTCTTACGTTAGTGATAGCCCTAACCCTAGCTCTAAACCTAACACAAAAGTAGCCCTAATCAGAGCCCTAACACTCTATTTAACTCTAAACCTAGCCCTACTCCTAGCCCTAAACCTAACCCTAACACTAGCCCTAACCCTAGATCTAGCCCTATCCCTTACCCTAAGCCAAACCCTATCCATAATGTTAATCCTAGTCCTAATCCTAATCCTTAGCCTAAACCAAACACTAACCCTTTTACTAGTCCTAACCCTAGCCCTCATTCTAGCTCTAATCCTAACCCCAAACCTAACCCTAACGTTCACCCTTATTCTGACCCTAACACTAATTATATGTCGAAACCTGACCCTCACCCTAGAACAAATCCTAACACTGGCCCTACTGGTAAACTTATACCTAAACCTAACCCTGAAATTAGTTCTAGATCTAAACCTAATCCTAAATCTAGCTTTAAGTCTACCCATAGACATAAACAAAAATCTAGTCCTAGCCCTAACAATAGTCCTTACCCTAACCCAAACACTAACCCTACCCCAAGACCTAATTTTAGTCCTAATTCTGGTTGTAAATCTAACTCTAACTCTAATCCGAACACTGAGCCTGCCTTTAAGGGTAAACCTACCTCTAAACCTGACCCTAAATTAAAATATAAACCTAAAACTAATCCTAGCCATAACCCTATCCCTAAAAATCCAGCAATTAGAACCCTAGATCTTACATTACCCATTGTACTAACCTTAGGCCTAAACATAACACAAAACCTATTCCTAATCAGAGGCCTAAATGTACCCTAAGCATAACCCTAATTCTAACCCTAGACCTACCCTAACCCTCTCACCTTAGTCCTAACCCTAGCTCAAAGCCTGTACCTTAGCCTAAACAAAACCCTAGCCCTATCACTAACAATAACCCTAACCTTAGTCCTAATCCTAACCTTAATCCTAACCCTAACACTAACAATTACCCTAACTCTAACCGTAACCCTAATCCTAACCCTAACTAAAACCCTAACCCCAAACATAAACCTAACCTAGACCTAACCCTAAACCTAATCCTTGCCTTAACCCCCACCCTAACTCAAACCCTAACCCTTACCCTAAACCCAATAGTAAACCTAGCCCTAAAACTAAACTTAACCCTAAAGCTAACCTTACATCTAATTAAATCTATTACATTAAACCTAAACCTAATTCTAATGAAAACCCTAGCCCTAACCCTAAAACTAACCCTAACCATTATTATACTCATCAGCCGAGACCTAACACTAAACCTAACCCTCACCCTAGAACTAACCCTAGCTCAAAATCTTACCTTTACCCTAAAGCTAATTATAACCCTACTCTAAGCTAGGGTTATTAGCCCTAATCCAAACCCTAACCTTATCTCTAGCCCTAATCCTAACCATAACCATAGCTCTAACCCTATATATTATCCATATGATAACCCTATTCCTAATGCTAACCCTAGGCCTAACCCTAACCCTATCACAAACCCCAAATCTCTCAATTACCCTAAACCTACACTGAACCCTAAACCTAACCCTATCCATTACCCTAAACCTAACTTTAACCCTAGATCTAATCCTTACTCCAAATCTTAAACTAAGCCTAAGCGTATGTCTAACACTAACATTACACCTCACCCTAATACTAATTTTAAACTTAGCCCTAACCCTAAGCCAAAGACTAAAACAAAATTGAGCAATAGCCCCAACCTTAAAACTTAACATAATCTAAACCCTAAAACAAAACTAGACCTAACCCTAGCCCTAGTTGGAGTCATAAACTTAACGTTAAACCCACCTTGACCTTGACTCATATCCTAACACTCACCCTAGCTCTAAACACCACCCTAATCTTAAACAGAACCCTAGTAGTTATCCTAGCCTTAGGTCGAGTCCTAACCCTAACCTTAAAACTAACCCTGACCCAATCCATATCCTAATAGTCACTCTAGCTCTAAACAGAGCCCTCAACTTAAACCGAATGCTAACAGTAATCCTAGCCCTAATTTGATTCCTAAAACTAACCCTAAAACTAACACTTTCCCTGACTCATATCCTAACACTAACCTAGCTATAAATATCACCTTAACATTAAACATAACCATAACACTAGACCTACCCCTAACCCTAACTCTAATTTTAACCCTAGTTCTTACATTAGCCATTGCCCTAACCCTAGTCCTAACCCTAACACATAAACTAGTCCTAATCCAAGAACTAAACCTAGATTTAACCCTAACCTGAATCATAACACTAGCCCCAACCCTAGCTCTAAGCCTATCCCATATTGCAAGCGAAACCCTAACCCTAATGTTAATCCTAGACCTATCCCTAATCCTTAGACTAACCAAAACCCTAACCTTATTAATAGTCCTAAACCTAGCTGTCACTCTAGCTCTAACCCTATCCCAAAACCTAATTCTAACCCTGACTCTTATTCTGACCTTAACACTCATCCTAGGTATAAACTTGAACCTAACCATAGACAAAACCCTAATACTAGCCATAAACCTAAACCTAATCCTACATCTACCATTAACTCTAGCCCTAGACTTGAAAAAAAAAAAACATAGTTGAAGCCCTTACAAAAAAACCTTAACCTAACACAAACACTAACCATACCCCTTGACCTAAACCTAGTCCTAATTCTGGCTGTAACCCTAACTCTAACTCTAACCCAAACACTGACCCTGCCTTTAACAGTAAACCTACTTCTAAACCTGACCCTAACCGAATATCTAAACCCAACACTAGACCTAGCCATAATCCTAACCCTAAAACTAGCCATAATCATTACCCTAGCTCTTACATTACCCACAGCCCTAACCCTAGGCCTAAACCTAATACAAAACCTAGAGCTAATCCTAGGCTTAAACCTAGTCCTAAGGGTAACCCTAACTGTAACCCTAACCTAACACTCGATTAGTCCCTACCCTAGTTTAAAGCCTAACCCTTACCATAAACATAAACTTACACCTACCCCTAAATATACCCCTAACACTACCCCTAATCCTAAACATAACCCTAGCCCTAAACCTTGCTCTAAACCTACCCATTACCCTAAACCTAACCCTAAACCTATTGATAACCCTAGGCCTAACCATAACTCTAAACCTAACCAGAAAACTAACACTAGACTTAACTCTAAACCTCACATTTGACATAGACATAACCCTAGCTCAAATCTAATCCTTTCCATAAACTTAAACATAACCATAGCCCTAACCCTAAACCTAAACCTTACTCTAACACTAACCATAACCCTGTACCTACATCTAGCCATATCCAGTACTCTAACCCTAAAACTACCCCAAATTATGACACTAGCCCTAATCCTAACTCTAACCCTAACTACTGTAATCTTTCCCCTAATGTTTATCCTAAACATTAACCCTACCCTAATGCTAACCCTAGGCCTAACACTAACCCTATCGCTAACCTTAATCCTATCAATTACCCTGAACCTAACCTGAACCCTAAACAAAACCCTATCATTACCCCAACCCTGACCCTAATGCTAATTCAAGCCCTAACCCTAAACCCTAAACTCAACCAAACACCAACACTGACCCTGACCCTAATAATTCCCCTAGCTCTAAACCTGAACCTTACCCTAACCTAACCCTTATATTAGACATAGCCACAAACGTAACCCTAAAACTATCCTCAACTGTAACCCTAGACCTGACATTAGCCCTAGCCCTAATCCTAGCGCTAATTGTAACAAAAACCCCAGTCCTTATCCTAGCCCTAAACCTAGCCTTAATCCTAAAGCAAGCCCTAAACCTAACCCTAGACCTAAGACTAACTCTAACTCTCACACTATCCTATCACTAGTTCTAAACCTATCCCTTACCATAACCCTAAAACTAGCCCTAAACCTAGTCCTAACTCTTGCTTTATACATAGCCCTAGCACTAACCTTAGATCAAAATCTAACTAAATCTAACCCTAACGCGAAGCCTAAGCTTAACCCTAACACTAGCCCTAAGCCTAACACTAATCCCTAAACTAGCCCTAACCCTAGCCTTAGACCTAAAACAAAACTGAGCCATAGATCTAACACTAACCCTTAAAGTAAACCAAACCCTAACCATACACCTACCCCTAACCCTAGCACTAATTCGAGGTTTAATCCAAACCCTAAAACTAATCCAGACTCTGATTCTGACACTAACACTAACCCTAGCTCTAAACATCACCCTAACCCTAAACCTAACCCTAACACTAAACCTAGCCCTAGTCTCACTCCTAAAATTAGCCCTAATCTTAACCCTGGTACTCACATTAGCCATAACCCTAACACTAACACTAACACTAATTTAACACAAAACCTAGCCCTAACCCGAGCACTAACCTAGCTTTAAACCTAACCCTAACCCTAAACCCAGCCCTATTCATAACCATAAGCCCAGCCCTAACTCTAGCTCTAACTCTATCCATTATAATAACAATAACCCTAACCCTAATGCTAACACTAGGCCTAAAACTAACCCTATCTCTAAAGATATCCCTATCCATTTCCCTAAACCTAACATGAATCCTAATATTAATCCTCACATTATCCTAACCTTAACCCTATAGCTAATTCTATTCCTAACTTTAAGCCTTATCCTATCCCAAACCCTAACCCAGACCTATCTATAAACCTGACCCTAACCTAAACCTTACACTAGATGTAGCCATAATCCTAAATCTAAAACTATCTTTAAACCATTATAAATCTGATATTAACCATACTTCTAATCCTAGGCCTAACCATAAAAAAACCTAGTCCTTCTATTGCCCTAAACCTAAACTTAATCTATACTCTAAACCTAACCATAGCCCTAACCCTAATTATAAACATCACCCTACCTCTCAACCTAGCTATAACGCCATCCCTTACCCTAAACTTAATACTACATCGAACCTTAACTCTATGCTTAAGCTGAACACCAACCCTAACCGTAATCCTAGCCCTAATTCTTGCCGAATCCCTAACCCTAACCCTAACTTTAGCCCGAAGACTAACTCTAATTCTCACACTAGCACTATTGCTAGTTCTAACCTTATCTTTTACCATAACCCTAACCCTAGCCCAAATCCTAGCCCTATCCTTAGTCCTAGCCCTAACCCTAGATCTAACCCTAACTCTAAATCTAAACATAACCCTAAGCCTAAGCCTAACACTAACACTAAACCTAACCCTAATGCTAATTGTAAAAATAGCCCTAACCCTAACCCTAGCAGTAAAACAAAACCGAGCAATAGCCCTAACCCTAAACCTTATCTTCAACCAAACACTAACACTACACCTAGACTTAACCCTAGCTTTAATTTGAGTCCTAACAGTAACCTTAAATCTAACCACCTGACCCTGACTAATATCTTGAACTCACCCTAGCTCTAAACACCATCCTAATCTTAAACCAAAACCTAACAGTAACCTTAGACTTTATTTGAGTCCTAACCCTAACCCTGAAACTGACTCATATCCTAACACTAACCCTAGCTCTAATTATCAACCTAACCTTAAACCTAACCCTAACCCTAGACCTACCCTAAAACTAACCCTAAGACTAACCTTAATTTAACCCCAGTTCTTACATTAGTGATTGCCCTAACCCTCGCCCTAACACAAAAACTAGCTCTAATCTGAGCCCTAAACCTAGCTTTAACCCTAACCCTAACCCTAGCCCTAACCCTAGCTCTAAACCTATCATTTACCTAAGTGAAGCCCTAACATTATTGGTAACCATAGACCTATCCCTAATAGTTAGGCTAACCAAAATCCTAACCATATTAATAGTCTTGACCCTAGCCCTCATTCTAGCTCTAATCCTATCCCAAACCTAATGATAATCCTGACCCTTATTCTTATTCTAACACAAAGCCTAGGTCTAAACCTGACTGTAACCCTATAGTAAACCCTAACACTGGCCCTACAGATAACCTTATACCTAAACCTAACATAAACCCTAGCCCTAAGACTAAGTCTAATTCTCAATCTAGCCTTATCCTTAGTTCTAACCCTATACTTACCATAACCCTAACCCTAGCCCTAACCCTAGCCCTAACCCTTGCCCTATCCTTAGTCCTAGCCCTAACCCTAGACGTAACCCTAACTCTAAATCTAACCCTAAACATAAGACTAAGCCTAACACTAACATTAGCCCTAACCATAATGCTAATCGTAAAATGAGCCCTAACCCTAACCCTAGCAGTACAACTAAAAAGAGCAATAGCCCTAACCCTAAACCTTAACTTAAACCAAACCCTAACACTACACCTATACCTAACCATAGCCTTAATTCGAGTCCTAACCCTAACTTTAAAATTAACTCTGACCCTGACTCATATCCTAACACTCAACCTAGCTCTAAATACCCTCCTGATAATAAACCAAAGCCTAACATTTACGTTATCCCTAGTTTAAGTCCTAATCCTATACCTGACCTTGACTCATATTCTAAAATTAACTCGAGCTCTAAATATCACCCTAACCTTAAACCTATCACTAACACCAGACCTACCCCTAACCTAACCCTAAAACTAACCCTATTTGTAACCCTAGATCTTATATTAGCCATTGTCCTAACCACAGTTCTAATTCTAACACAAAAAGGAGCCCTAATCAGAGCTCTAAACCTAGTTTTAACCTTGACGAAAATAACTCTAGCCCTAAACCTAGCTCTAACCCTATTCCTTAACCTAAATGAAACCCTAATCCTAATGGTATCCCTAAACCTATCCTTAATCCTTAGGCTAACCAAAATCCTACCCCCATTAATAGTCCTGACCCTAGCCCTCATTCTAGCTCTAAACCTATTCCAAACTCTAATGATAACCTGACCCTTATTCTGACCCTAACAATAACCCTAGGTCTAAACCTGACCGTAACTCTAGAACAAACCCTAACACTGGTAACCTTATATCTAAACCTAACCCTAAAATTAGTTCTACACCTAAACCTATTCCTAAATCTAACCTAAACTTTAGCCTAGACTAAGAAAAAACATAGTTCTAGCCGTAACAATAATCCTTACCATAACCCAAACACTAACCCTACCACTAGACCAAATCCTAGTCCTAATTCTGACTGTAACCTAACTCTAACTTTAATCTGAACACTGACCCTGATTTTAAGGGTAAACCTACCTCAAAACCTGACCCTAACTGAAAATATAAACCTAACACTAGACCTAGCCATAATCCTAAACCTAAAACTAGCCATAATCATTACCCTAGCTCTTACATTACCCACAGCCCTATCCCTAGGCCTAAACCTAACACAAAACCTAGAGCTAACCCTAGGCCTTACCCTAGCCCTAAATGTAACACTACACCTAACCTTAGCCCTAATCCAAACCTAACTCTCACCTTAGTCCTAAACCTAGTTCAAAGCCTAACTCTTACCATAAATATAAACCTAGAACTGTCCATAAATCTAACCCTAACACTAGCCCTAATCCTAAACTTAACCCTATCCTTAAACCTAACCGTAAACCTAGCCCTAAGACTACTCTCTTACAATAGTCCTATCCCTAGTTCTAACCCTATACCTTACCATAACCCTAACCCTAGCCCTATCCTCATTTCTAGCCCTAATCCTAGATCCAAAGCTAACTCGAAATCTAACCCTAAACCTAAGCCTAAGCCTAACACTAACACTAGCCCTAATGCTAACATTAATCATAAAACTAGTACTAACCATAACCCTAGAGGTAAAACAAAACTGAGAAATAGCCCTAACTCTAAACCTTAACTTAAACCAAACCCTAGCACTACACCAAGACCTAACCATAGCCTTAATTCGAGTCCTAACCCTAACCTTAAAACTAACTCTGACCCCGACTCATACCCTGAAGCTCACCCTAGCTCTAAACACCCTCCTAAGCTTAAACCGAAACCTAACATTAACCCTATACCTAATTTGAATCCTAACTCTATGCCTGACCCTGACTCATACCCTTACACTAACCCTAGCTCTAAATAATACCTTAATGCTAAACCTAACACTAACACTATACCTACCCCTAACTCTTACAATAAAAGTGAACCTAATTGTAACCCTAGTTCTTACATTAGCCATTGATCTCACCCTAGCCTGAGCCCTAACAAAAAAACTAGCACTAATCCGAGCTCTAAACCTAGCTTTAGCCATAACCCTAACCCTTACTCTCACCCTAAACCTAGCTCTAATCCTATACCTTACATTAAGTGAAACCCTAACCCTAATTGTAATGCTAGACTTATCCCTAATCTTTAGCTTAACGAAAATCCTAATCCCATTAATAGCCCTGACCCTTGCCCTCATTTTAGCTCTAATCCTATCCCAAACCCTAATGCTAAACTTGACCCTTATTCTGACCCTAACATTAACCCTAGGTCTAAAACAAACCTTCACCCTAGACCAAATCCTAACGCTGGCTCTACTGGTAATCTTACACCTAAACTTAACCCTAAAATTAGTTCTAGACTTAAACCTAAATCTAAATCTAGCTTGAACTCTACCCCTAGACCTAAACAAAAACCTAGTCCTAGTCCTAACAATAATCCTTACCCTAGACCAAACACTAACCCTACCCCAGGACCTAATCCTAGTCCTAATTCTGGTTGTAACCCTAACTCTATCTCTAATCCAAACACTGACCCTGGCTTTAACAGTAAACCTAGCTCTAAACCTGAACCTAACCTAAAATCTAAACCTAACACTAGACCTAGCCAAAAACCTAACCCTAAAACTAGCCCTAATCATAATCCTAGATCTTACATTATCCACAGCCCTAACCCTAGGCCTAAACCTAACACAAAATCTAGAGCTAATCCTTGCCCTTAAACTACCCCTAAGTGTAACCTTATCCCTAACCCTAGCCATAACCTAAATTTAACCCTCACCTGAGTCCAAACCCTAGCTATAAGCCTAACCCTTACCATAAACATAAACCTAGAACTATCCCTAACTCAAACCCTAACCCTAGCCCAAATCCTAAACTTAACCCTATCCCTAACCCTAGCTCTAAACATACCCATTCCCTTACCCTAAACCTTACCCTAAAGATTACTCTAGCCTTAACCCTAACCATAACTCTTAACCTAAACAGAAAAATAACCCAGAACTAACCGTAAACCTAACACTCACTATAATCTAACCATAGCTCAAACCCTAAGCCTTACCATAAACCTAAACATAACCATAGCCCTAACCCCAACCCTAAACTTAAATATAACCCCATCCCTAACCCTAAAGCTATATCTAACCATATTCATTACCCTAACCCTAATGCTAACGAAAACAATAACCCTAGCAGTAACCCTAACCCTAACTCTAAACCTACTGTAATCCTATCCCTGGACCTAACCCTGAACCTAACCCTTGCTCTAGCCCTAATCACAGCTCAGAACCTAACCATTACACTAATCATAATCCTAACCATAACCCTAGTTCTAACCCTCACCTTAACCCTAACTCAAGACCTAATCCTAACCATAACATTAGCCCTAAAATTAATTCTAACCATATCCATTATCTAAACTTAAACTTTACCCTAATGCTAAACCTAGGCATAACCCTAACCCTATCACTAACCCCAACCCCATCAATTACCCTAAATGTAACCTGAACCTTAAATCTAACCCTATAATTACTGTATCCCTAACCCTTACTCTAATTCGAGCTCTAACCCTAAACTCAACCCAAAACCAAACCCTAACACTGACCCTGACCCTGATAACTCCCCTAGCTCTAAACCTGACCCTACCCTAAACCTCATTCTTAGAATATCTAGCCAATAACCTAACCCTAAAACTATTCCTAACCATAACGCTAGAATTGATATTAGCCCTAGACAAAATCCCACCCCTAACCCTAACACAAACCCTAGCCCTTATCCTAGCCCTAAACATAGCATTAGTCATAACCCTAACCCTAGCCCTAATCTTAGACCTAACTTAGCCCTATCCCTAACCCTAACCCTAACCATAGCCCTAAGACTAAGTCTAAATCTCACCCTAAGCATAAAACTAGTTCTGAACCTATCCCTTACCAGAACTCTAAACCTAGGCCTAACCCTATCCCTTTCCTTAGCCCTAGCCCTAAGCCTAGATATAACTCTAACTCTAAATCCAACCCTAAGCTAAGCCTAAACCTAAACCTTACACTAGCCCTTACCCTAACCCTAACACTACTCCTAAAACTAGCCCTAACTCTAGCCCTAGCCCTAATATAAAACAGAGCCATAGCCCCAACCCTAAACCTTAAACTAAACCAAACACTAACCCTACACCTAGCCATAACCCTAGCCCTAATTCGAGATTTAAGCTGAACCCTAATATGAATTCTGACACTGACTTTGACCCTAAAACTAACCCTAGCTTTAAACATCACCCTAACCCTAAACATAAACCTAACACTAGACCTCACCCTAATCCCAACCCTAAAACCAGTCATAATTGTAACCCTAGTACTTACATTAGCCGTAACCCTAACCCTAGCCATAACTTAACCCAAAACCGAGTCCTTAACCGAGCCCTAACATGAGGTTTAGCCCTAAACCTAAACTTAACCCTAACCCTAGCATTAATAATAACCATAACCCTATTCCTAACCCTAGATCTAAACCTATCCATTAACCTAACCATAATCCTAACCCTAATGGTAACCCTAGGCCTAAACTTAACCTTATCCCTAATCTTAACCCTATCCATTACCCTAAATCTAACCTGAATCCTAAACCTAACCCTATCATTATCCTAATCCTAAACTTATGTTAATTCTAGCCCTCAGTTTAAAATTTAAACTATCAAAATCACTAATCGCAACCCTGACCATAATAATACCCTTATCTCTAAACCTGAACCTAACCCTAAACCTAAACCTTAAACTAGACATAGCCATAAACCTAACTCATAACTATCTTTAACTGTAATGTTGAATTTAAATTAGCCCTAGACATAATCCTAGCCCTAAACCTAGCCTTAATCCTAACCCAAACCATAGCCTTAGCTTTAACCATAATGCTGACCCTTACCCTAGATCTATACCTAGTTAAAATCCCATCCCTTACCCCAAACCTAACAATAACCCTAAACCTAACCATAATCCTAAACCTAAGCATAACCCTAACCCTAAACCTAACCTTAGCTCTAACCCTAGGCCTGACAATAACACTAAGCCTAATGCTAATCCTAGCCCTATTTTAATCCTATTGTAACCCTAACCCTAGCCCTAAGACTAAATCTAACTCTTTCTCTATCCCTATCTCTAGTTTTATCCTTAGACCTAGCCCTAACCCTAGATCTAAACCTAACTCTAAATCTAAACCTAACTCTAATTTTAACCATAAATATAATCCTAAACAAAACCCTAACACTAGTCCTAACATTATTGCTAATGCTAAAACTTGCCCTACCCCTAGCCCTAGCCATAAAAGAAAACCAAGCCCTATCCCTGACCCTAACCCATAACCTAAACCAAACCTTAATCCTACACATAGACCTAATCCTAACTCTAAAACTAACCCTGACCCTGACACTCACCATAACATTAATCCTAACTCTTAACCTCACCCTAACCTTAAATTAACCCAAACTAGAGACCTAATCTAAACCTTAACACTAAAACTAGCCATAATTGTAACCATAGTTCATACATTAGTCATTTTTATAACACTAGTCCTAACCCTAACACAAATCCTTCCCTTAATCTGAGCCCTAACCCTAGCTTTAACCCTAATCTAAATTCTAACAATAGCCCTAACCCTAACCCTAAACCTAGTCGTAGCCTAGTTCTAACCCTTTCCCTTACCCTAATCCAAACCCTAAACCAAATGCTAACCCTAGTCCTAACCCTAATCCTTAGCCTAACTTAAACTCTAACCATTTTACTAGTCCTAACCCTATCCCACATTCTAGCTCAACTCTAACCCTGACTGTTATTCTGACACTAACAGTAACCCTAGGTCTAAACCTGACCCTAACCTTAAACCAAACCCTAATATTAGCCTTACTGGTAAACCTATACCTATACCTATCCCTAACACTAGACCTAGACAAAAAGCTAATCCTAAATATAGGTATAAGTCTAGACCTAGATTTACACAAAATTCTATCTCTAGCCCTAACAATAACCCTTAACCTAAACCAAACACTTATCCTACCCCTAGACCTAACACCAATCCTAATTCTATCTGTAATACTAACCCTAACCCTATCCTGAACACTGACCCTGACCCCAACACTAAACCTACCTCTAAACCTGACCCTAACCCAAAAAATAGTCCTAACACTAGACCTAGCCATAACCCTAAACCTAAAACTAGCCCTAAGCATAACCCTAGCTCTTACATTACCCATAGCCTTAACACTAGCACTCAACCTAACTCAAAACCTAGCCCTAATCCTAGGCCTAAACTTAGCCCTAAGCATAACCCTAACCCTAACCCTAGTCCTAACACTAACCCTTGCCTTGGAACTAACCCTAGATCAAAGCCAAACCCTTACCCTAAATATAGACCTAGCCCTAACCTAAACCGTAACCTTAACCCTAGCTCTAATTCTAACCTTAATCTTAGCCCAAACTTTAGCTTTAACCCTATCAATTATCCTAACCCTAAGCCTAGCCCTAATTATTACCCTATCCCTAACACTAAACCTTACCCTAAACATAAATGTAAACCTAGACCTAACCCTACACCTAACCATCACCATAGCCCTAACTCTAGGTGAAACATAAATCCTTACACTAAACCTAATCCAAACACTAGCCCTCACCCATACCCTAACCTCTAACCCTAAATCTAACATTGTCCATTACCCTAAACCTGACGCTAAACCTAATAAAAACTAGCCATAACCCTTACCCTAAACCAAACCCTAACCATAAACATAACCCTAGACCTAAACTTAAACTTAACCTCGCCCTAGCCCTAACCCTAGCTCAAATACTAACAGTTAGCCTAACCTAACCAAAACCCTAGCCGTAAACCTAACACTTACCCTAAACCAAACCCTAGCCTTATCCATAAACCTAACCCTAATCCTAGACTAAATCCAAACCATAACCTAGCCATAACTCTAGCTCTAAATCTATCCATTACACTAAATATAATGCTAAACCTAATGCTAACCCTAACCATATGGATAAACCTAACCCATCCCTTACCCTAAAACTTAACTGAAACCTAAAATTAACACTATCCATTACCCTAACCCTAAGCCTAACTCTAACACTAATTTAAGCCCTAAACCTAAACTTTAACATAAACCAAATGCTAACCCTGACTCCAACCCTAATAATACCCCCAGCTCTAAACATGATCCTCACAATAAACATAACCCTTACACTAGTCCTACCATAACCTAACCCTAAAACTATCCCTAACCATAACCATAGACCTAACATTACCCTAGCCCTAGACCTAGCCCTAACCCTAACAGAAACCTTAGCCCTAAACCTACCCTTAATCCTAACCCAAACTCTAACCCTAGCCCTAATCTTAATTCTAACCCTCACCATAGCCCTAAAGCTAGCTATAACCCACCCATTCCCCTAAAATTAACCCTAATCCCAATGCTAAATCTAACACTAACCCTACCCCTAGGCCTAAACCTAACACTAACCCTTGCCCTAATCCTAGCCCTAATTTAGCTGGAATCCTAATTCTAACACTAAGCCTAGTCCTAAGTCTAACTCTAAGTCTTGTCCTAGCCATATCCCTAATTCTAACCATATCCCTTATCATAAACTTAGCCCTAGCCCTAACCCTAGCCCTAAATCTAACCCTAACTCTAAATCTAACCCTAACCCTAAGTGTAAACCTCACCCTAACACTAGCCCTAAACCTAAAACTAAACTAAACCAAAATTCAGCCCTAACACTAGCTCTAGCTATAGAACAAAACTGAGCCATAGCCCTAACCCTAACCCTTAGCTTAAACCAAACCCTAACCCTACATCTAGCCATAACTAAGCCCTAATTCGAGTCCTAACCCTAATCCTAAAACTAACCCTGACCCTGACTCTGACCCTAACACTAAACCTAGCTCTAAACATCACTGTAACCCTAAACCTATGCTTTGCATGCTTCAGCGAAGGGCTACATTCACAAGGAACAAAGCAGAGTGTGCTCACAGAGAACTGATTGAGTGTGTGAAGTTTCAAGCAGCTAACACCAACTCTGTTTGTTATCCAGCTCCATTTCCAATTATTCATATAAATCAAGATAATGTGAAACCTTAAAACACAAACTATTCCTGACAGTGAACTTTTAACGGAAAAGGCCCAAACCTGGGGAACATAATAAGGCTAGGTAAAATATGAATCCTGCTTGGTATCAAAGAAATTTGAACAAAACTAACTCTAATCCTAACACTATTTCTAACCCTAGCCCTTAACCTAACCCTCACCCTAAGCTGTTTAGAGAACCTTTGATCATAGTAGTCCCAAATTTGGGGTGCCTAGTATGGCAAGGTAACCAATGATCTAGAAGTCCCAAATGTGGGGAGTCTAGTACGGCAAGCTTAAAGATGAATACTGTACAGTTTTAAAGAAATCTGATAAAATCATTGGGAGACTTATTTCAGTACATGCATATTTCTCTGTTTTCTACTTAAGGGCTCTCGGATACAGTTGCTTTTGCATGCTTCATCTTTGGCCTACCTTCAAAAGAAAGAAACCAGAAAGTGCCACTGAGAACTGATTGTGTGAAGTTTCAAGCACCTCTTTCCAACCCTGTTTGATTTCCAGCTCAATTTTCATTCACATCAATAAGCCATAATGAAGGGAAATCTCAAAACATAATCTGTTCCTGACAGTGAACCATTGAACAGACAAGACTCAAACCTGTGGAGCATAGTAAATCTAAGTAAAATATAAATCCTGCCCAGTACCATAAAAATTTGAAGAAAACTAGGGCCACACGGGCACTCTCAGCACAGACAGAAGGCTCCGCCATGTGGATATTCTCCACGCAGACAGAAGTCTCCGCTGTGCATTCGCTCAAACCTCAGATGGAAGTCTCGGCCTCCTGTGGGCTCGAGATTTAGAGGGAAGACTCATCTGGGCTGGCGCTCTCGGTGCAGAGGGTAGGAAGTACAGAACACAGAGGCTTTGCTTGGGGATCACCAGACCAAGCTATGGACTTGGCACAAGGTCAACCCAGAAACACCCAATTCACCAAACACCCTACACAGGTAACAGATGGAATCCATCTTTCAAAAACTTATTCAACATCTATCAGTGGGCATGGCTACCAGCTCAGTTCTGTGGCTGCTCAGGTACCTGGTTTCCAACTCCCCTACCTCCAGCTGTGATAACCCAAGATTTTTCTCACAAGCTTTTTGTGGGACATAGCTATCAATGTGGAACAGCAACTGTACAGGCACCTGGTTTCCATCTCAGAGACTAAGAATAGGGAGGCTACCAGGAGAAGCTCAGACCCTCTCACACTGGCTACCTCCTTCACCCAGAGCACAGAGACTCTAGCTAGGAATAAACAACTCCAACTACTGCAAGAAAAAAAAACAGAGTTCTGAAATACGTTTTTTTTTCTTTCTTACTTTTCTTTTCTCGCTCTTCTCATCCATTCTCCTCTACCCTTCCCCCTCTTGTCCTCAAAACCTCAACATAAGTGAAACCAAGAACTTTGCATAAAATTGGACTTTAAGAACTGAATCCAGTGCTGGGTTCGATCCTCAGCACCACATACAAATAAAGATGTTCTGTCCTCAGAAAACTAAACAGTATTAAAAAGATTCTCTCTCTCTCTCTCTCTCTCTCTCTCTCTCTCTCTCTCTCTCTCTCTCAAAAAGAAATAACTGAATCACCAGAATAGTAAAATATATAGGAATTGCATAGGCCCCACCTCACCTCCCTTTATTTTCTCTTATATTCTTTCTCCCTCTCTTTCTTTCTTCCCTTGTCAAATTTTTTCTTCTTTTATCTTCCTCCCTCTATCCCACTTTCAACCTCTTAATTTTTACTATTTATACATAGGGTAATTTTATGAATACAGATAAAGAATTCGAATTTATACATTCTTCTGTAAATTACCCCTGACTATTCATTACAATTTTCCTCCAATTTGCTAAGATAGATTAATCTCATACCCTCACTCCTTTTCCCATTAAAGTAGCATCAAACCCCTGACCATCTATTCTCTATATACCACCAGAAATGGTATGCCTTTTATGAAACTAATGACTATATTCTAAATAAAAATTGAAGCCAACATCTGTAGACATGGAGTCTAAATATAAATGTATTTATAATTGTTAGGCTACGGCTTTGGGTTAGGTTTAGATTTAGAGTTACGTTTTTAACTATGCTTAGGGCTAGTAGCCTAAGGAGAGGGCAAGGATTAGGACTAGGGATAGTACCAGGTTTAGGGTTATTGTAAGGGATAGGGTTAAAACTAGTGATAGGGCTATTGTGAGAGTTAGAGTTAGTCTTAGGGCTAAGGTTAGGTTTATGGTTAGGGATAGGGCTAAATTAGGGCTAGGGTTAGTGTTCGGTTGAGGCCTTGGTTTAGTGTTAGAGTTAGGGTTACGTGTAGGTTAAGGGAATGGGTTATAGCTAGGTTGAGGGCTAGGGCGAGGGTTAGTATTAGGGTTAGGGCAAAGGTTAGGGTTAGGGCTATGATTAAGTATAGGTTTCTGGCTAGTGTTTGTGTTAGGGTTAGGGTTAGTATTAGGGGTAGGGCTAATGTCAGGTCTAGGGTTACAGTTAGGGATAGATTTAGTGTTAGGTTTATGACTTGTTCCAGTGTAAGGGTTAGGTTTAGGGTAAGGGCCAGGTTTAGAGTTAGGGTTACTATTAGGGTCAGGTTCAATGTTAGGGTTTGTGTTAGGTTAGGGTTTAGGTTCAGTGCTCGAATTAGCATTAGGTTTAGGGTTAGGGTAATGACAGTGTTAGGTTTAGGGTTTAGATGTGGTTTAGTGTAATGGATAGGGTTAGGTTTAGGCATAGTTTTATCATAAGTGTTAGAGTTTTCATTAGGGTAATGGATAGGTTTAGACCTAAGATTAGTTCTAGGTTTATGTATAGGATTAGGGATTTTTTGGGTTAGGTTTACAATTAAATTTAGGGTTAAATCTAGGTTTAGGACTCTGATTAAGGCTTGGTTTTGGGTTAGGGTAGCGCTGGGGTTAAGGCTTTGGATAATGTATGAAGTAGGGTTATGATTAGCACAAGTTATAGACTTAGGGTAAGGTCTAGGTGTAATGTTAGTGTTAGGGTTATGGTTATGATGATGTTTAGAGCTAGGGTTAGTTTTAGGGTCAGAGTCAGGGTCCAGATTAGTTTTCAGGTTATAGTTAGGACTAGAATTAGAGATAGGGTTAGGGCTAGGTGTAAGGTTAGGGTTGGTTTAAGTTAAGAATTAGTGTTAGGGCTATGACTCGGTTTTGTTTTAGGGCTAGGGTAGGATTAAGGCTAGTTTTAGATTACTGTTAGAATTTGGTCTAGTGTTAGTGTGAGTTTTAGGCTTAGGTATAAGTTTAGATTTAGAGTTAGGTTTAGGTCTAGGGTTTGAGCTACAGCTAAGGATAGGGGTAGAGTTAGGGCTAAGTTTAGGGCTAGGTTTATGGGATGGTAGGGGATAGGATTAGAAATTGGTATAGGGCTAGGGTGAGAGAGTTAGTCTTAGGGCAAGGGTTAGAGTTAGGGTTAGGGATAGGTCAAAATTAGGCATGGGATTAGGGCTAGTGTTAATGTTAGGGTCAGTTTTAGGTTTAGGGCTACTGTTAGTGTTAGGTTTAGGTTTAGTGTAAGGTATGTGATTATAGCTAGTTTTAGGGCTAAGGTGAAGGTAAGAATTAGGGATAGAGTTAGGGTTAGGTTTATGATTAAGACGAGGATTATGGCTAGGATGAGGGCTTAGGTTTGTATTAGTGTTAGGACTAGGATTAGAGTTAGGGCTAACATCAGGTCTAGGGTTACAGTTAAGGATAGTTTTAGGATTAGGTTTATAGCTATGTCTCTTGTAAGGGTTAGGTTTATGGTTAGGGTCAGGTTGAAAGCTAGTTGTATTATTAGGTTTAGGCTCAGGTTTAAAAGGTTTTTGTTAGGTTAAGATTTAGGTTTAGGTCTTGATTTAGCATTATTTTTTTAAGGATAGGGTGACAATAGTTTTAGGTTTAGGGTTAAGGTTAAGTGTGGGATAATGGATAGGGTTAGGGTTAGGGATAAGATTAGGGTTTGGCCAAGGGTTAGCATAAAGGTTAGTGTTATTATTAGGGTAATAGATAGGTTAGAGATAGGGTTTAGGCTAGGGTTATGCTAAGATTAGGTCTAAGGTGAGGTTTAGGATTAAGGTTAAGTGTATGATTAGGATTAGGATTAGCATTAGGGTTAAAGCTAGGGTAGGGCTTGATTTAGGGATAGGTTTTGTGATAGGTTAGGGCTAAAGCTAGGGTAAGAACTTGTTATGAATCGGGCTAGTTTTAAGTTTAATATTATGGCTAGGTATAATTTTAGGGCTGGTTTGGGGTTAGGTTGATGTTTATGCTAGTGTTATGCTTAGGGTTAGGGTTAGTGTTATGCTTAGGGTTAGAGTTAGGGTTTGTTTTATGGTTAAGGTTAGGGTTACGTTTAGGGTTAGGGTTAGGGTTAGGCTTATGTTTAGGTTTAACCCTAAACCTAAAACTAACCCTAAACCTAACCATATATTTAGGGATGTGGTTAGGTAAAAGTTAGGCTTAGGGTTAAGTTTCTGGTTAGGTTTAGGTTAGTTTTAGTGTTAGGGTTAGGGTTAGGTTATGGTCTTAGTGTTAAGTTTAAAGTTAGGGTTTGTGTTATGGTTAGGGTAGGGTTAGGGTTTGTGTTAATATTAGGGGTAGGGTTTGGGTTAGGTTACGGTTACGGTTAGGATTAGGGTAAATTTATTGTTAGGGTTAGGGTTCGGATTAGTGATAATGTTAGGGTTATGTTTAGTGTTAAGGTTAGGGTTAGGGTTAGGTTAGAGTTAATGTTAGTGTTAGTGTTAGGGTTAGGGTTAGTGTTAGGTTTATTGTTATGGTTAGGCTTAGAGTTGGTGATAGTTTTAGGGTTAGGGTTAGGGTTAAAGTTAGGTTTAGAATTAGGGTTCGATAAGGGTTAGGGTCCATTTTAGGTTAGGTTTAGGGTTATGGTTTCCACTAGGGTTTTTGTTATGGTTAGGATTACGGTTAAGGTTAGGGTCAAGTTTAGGGTTAAGATTAGATTTAGGGTTAGGGTTAGGGTTAGTGTTAGGGTTACAGATAGGGTTAGGATTAGTGCTAGATTAGGGTTAGGTTTAGGGTTAGGGTTAGAGTTATGGTTAGGGTTAAGATTAGGTTAGAAAATATTTTTTGGATTAGGGTTAGAGTTAGGTTTATGATTAGTGTTAGGGTTAGGATTATGGTTAGGGTTACGGTTAGGTATAGTGTTATTTTCATGGTTAGGTTTAGGTTTGGTTTTAGGATTAGGGTTAGTTTTAGGGTTAGTGTTAAGTAAAGTATGGGTTAGTGTTAGGGTTAATGTTTTGGTTAGTGTTACGGTTAGAGTTTGTGTTAAGTTTATGGTTAGGTTTAGGGTTACGGTTATGGTTATGGTTAAGTTTAGGGATAGAGTTGAAAAATGTGTTAGTGTTAGGTTAGGGTTAGATTTAGGGTTAGTGTTAGTGTTAGGGTTTGTGTTAGTGTTACTGTTAGGATTAGTGTTAGGAAAACAGGATTAGGGTTAGGGTTAGGTTTAGTGTTAGGTGTAGGGTTAGGTTTACAGTTAGTTAAAGGGTTAAGTTTAGGGTTAGTGTTAGGTTAGGTTTATTTTATGTTAGAGTTAATGTTAGGGTTAGGGTTAGGTTTCGTGTTTCGTTAGGGTTAGGGTTAGTATAAGGTTTAGTGTTAGGTTTAGGTTTAGGTATAGTATTAGGTTTAGGGTTGGTTTAGTGTTAGTATTAGGGCTAGGGTTAGGTTTAGATTTATTTTTAGGGTTAGGGTTAGTGTTAGGTTTAGTGTTAGGGTTTATCTAAGTGTTAGGGTTAGACTTCAGGTTAGGGTTATTGTTAGTGTTAGGGTTAGGGTTAGGAATATTGTTAGGGTTAGGGATAGTTTTAGGGTTAGTGTTAGGGTTAGAGTTAGGGTTAATATTATGACTAGGGTTAGCATTAGAGTTAGGGTTAGTGTTATAGCTATTGTTAGGATAACTGTTAGGGTTAGGGTAAGGTTTAGGGTTAATGTTAGGATTAGAGTTAGGGTTATGGATATAGTTAGTTTTTCAGTTAGGTGTAGGTTTAAGGTGAGTGTTAGGTTTAGTGTTAGGGTTCAGGTTATAGTGTGAGTTAGGGTTAGGTTTTCTGTTAGGGTTAGTGTTAGGGTATTGGTTAGGATTATGTTTACGTTTAGGTTTAGGGTTAGAGTTAGGGTTAGGTGTAGGGTTAGGGTTAGGGTTAGTAATAGAGTTAGGTTTAGGTTTAGGCTTAGGGTTAATGTTAAGTTTACGGTTAGGTATAGATTTAGGTTTAGGGTTAGTGTTACTATTAGGGTTAAGCTTAGGTTTAAAATTAGTGTTTCAGTTAGAGTTAAAGTTAGGTTTATGTTTAGTGTTAGGGTTAGTGATAGATTAGGTTTAGATTTAGGCTGAGGGTTAGGATTACTGTTAGTGTTAGGGTTATGTTTAGGGCTTGAGGTAGGTTTAGGTTTAGGGTAACGGTTATGGTTATTATTAGGTTTAGGGTTAGGGTTATTATTAGGGTTAAAGTAGGGGTTAGGTTTAATACTTGGTTTAGGTTTAGGGTTAGGGTTTGTGTTAGGTTTACAGTTACAGTTAATGTTAGTGTTAGTTATAGGGTTAGGGTTATGGTAAGGATTAGGGTTAGGGTTGGGGTCAAGGATAGTGTTAGTGTCAGGGTTTGGGTTAGGGTTAGTGTTTGTGTTAGTGTTAGTGTTAGTTTTAGGTTTAGTGTTAGGTTAACTGTTAGAATTAGGGTTAGGTTTAGGGTTAGGGTTAGTGTTAAGATTAGGGTTAAATTTAGGTTTAGGGTTAGTGTGAGGTGTAGGGTTAGGGTTAGGGTTAGGGTTAGTTTTAGAGTTAGGTGTAGATTTGAGGTTAGTATTATAGTTAGTGTTAGGGATTGGGTTATGGTTTGTGTTAGGGTTAGGATTTGTGTTAGCCTTAGGGTTAGGGTTAGTGTTAGTATTAGGGTTAGGGTTAGGTTTAAGTTTATTATTAGGGTTAGGGTAAGTGTTAGGGTGTGATTTAGGGTTAGTGTTAGGATTAGGGTTAGGTTTAGGGTTAGTGTTAGGTTAAGTGTTAGGGTTATGTTTGGTTTAGGGTTAGTGTTAGGTTTAGGGTTAGGGTTAAGTTTGGGTTTAGTGTTATGTTTAGGGTTAGTGTTAGGATAAGTGTTACTGTAAGGGTTATGGTTAGGTTTAAGGTTATTTTTAGAAATAGGGTTATGGTTTGAGTTAGGTTTAGGGTTAGTGTTAGGGTTAGAGTTAGGGTTCATGTTATGGTTAGTGTTAGGGTTTGGGTTAGGGTTAGTGTTAGGTTTAGGGTTAGTGTTAGTGGTAGGTTTAGGTTTAGGTTTAAAATTTGGGTTAGGATTAATGTTAGGGTAAGTGTGAGGTTAGGGTTAGTGTTAGGGTTAGTGTCAGTTTTAGAATTAGGTGTAAGTTTAAGGTTAGTGTTAAGGTTAGTGTTAGGGTTCAGGTTATGGTTGGTGTTAGGTTTATGGTAAGGGTTAGGAATTGTGTTAGGGTTAGTGTTAGAGTCAGGGTTAGGGTTAGGGTTACTGTTAAGATTAAGGTTAGATTTAGGGTTAGGTTTATCATTAGGGTTCTTGTTAGGGTTAGTGTTAGGTTTAGGGGTAGGGTTAGGGTTAGGCTTAGTTATAGGGTTAGGGATTGGGTTAGGCTTAGTGTTAGTTTTAGGGTTAGGGTTAGTGTCTCTGTTTGTGTTAGGGATAGGGTTAGGGTTAGGGTTAGTAGTACAGTTAAAATTAGGGTAAGGTTAGGGTTAGGGTTATGGTGTGGGTTATGGTTTGTGTTAAGGTTAGGTTTAGGCTTTGGTTTAGGACTACATTTAGGGTTAGGAGTAGGGATAGGGTTATGATTTGGTTTAGGTTTAGTGTTAGGTTTAGTGTTAGGTTTAGGATTAGGGTTGTGTTTATGGTTAGGGTTAGGTTTAGCATTAGGTCTAGGTTTAGGTTTAGGGTTAGGGTTAGGGTTAGGGTTAGGATAAGGTTAGGGTTAGGTTTACAGTTAGAGTTACATTTAGGTTTAGGGTTAGCATTTGTGTTAGGCTTAGGGTTGCGTTTAGTGTAATCATTAGGGTTACAGTTAGGATTATGGTTAGGTTTCAGAATAATGTTAGTGTTAAGGTTTGTGCTAGAGTTAGTGTTAGGGATAGTGTTAGGGTAAGGGTTAGGGTTAGTGTTAGGGTTAGAGTTAGGGTTAGATTTAGCTTTAGTGTTAGTGTTATGGTGAGGTTTCGTGTTAAGTTTAGGGTTAGGGTTAGGGTTGGTGTTAGGGTTAGTGTTGGATTTAGGTTTAGGGTTACGTAATGGTTAGTGTTCGGATAATGTTAGAGTCAGAGTTATGGTTTAGGTTTGAGTTTGTGTTAGGGTTAGGGTTAGGGTTAAAGTTATGGTTAGTATTAGGGTTAGGGTTAGGTTTAAGGTTAATTTAGGGTTAGGGGTAGTGTTTGGGTTAGGGTTATGGTTCATGTTATGATTAGGCTGAGGGTAATGTTTAGGGTTAGTGTTAGTGTTAGGGTTAGGGTTAGTGTTAGTTTTAGGGTTAGGGTTCATGTTATGGTTAGTGTTAGGGTTAGGGTTAGAGTTAGGGTTTGTGTTAGTGATAGGGTTACTGTTAGGTTTAGGGTTAAGGTTAGAGTTAGGGTTAGGGTTAGTGTTAGGGTTAGGGTAAGGGTTAGGTTTAGGATTAGGGTTAGGTTTAGTGTTAGGGTATGTATTGTGTTTAGGGTTCGGTTTAGGGTTAGTGTTAGGATTAGGGTTAGGGTTAGGCTTAGGATTGGGGTTAGGTTTAGTATTAGAATAACTGTTATGGTTAGGTTTATGTTTTGTGTTAGGGTTATCGTTAGGGTTATCTTTAGAATTAGGTATAGGTTTCAGGTTAGTGTTAGGGTTAGTGTTGGGTTTCAGGTTATGTTTTGTGTTAGGGTTATGGTCAGGGTTAGTGATTGTGGTAGGGTTAGGGTTAGAGTTAGGGTTATGATTAGCGTTAGGTTTAGTGTTAGTGTTAATGTTAGGTTTAGGGTTAGAGTTCTGACTAGGCTTAGTGATATTTTAGGTTTGAAGTTAGGCTTAGTGTCAGTGTTAGGTTTACAGTTAGTGTCACTCTTTGTGTTAGGGATAGGGTTAGAGTTAGGTTTAGGGCTACAGTAAGGATTAGGTTTTTGTTAAATTTAGGGTTATGGTGTGGGTTACAGTTTATGATAGGGTTAGTTTTAGGGTTAGGTTTAGGGCTAAATTTAGGGTTAGGGTTAGGGATAGGGTTACATTTAGGTTTAGGTTTAGTGTTAGGTTAAGTATCAAGTTTAGTTTTAGGGTTCTGTTTATGGTTAGGGTTAGATTTAGCATTCTGTCTAGGTTTAGGTTTAGATTTAGTGTTAGGGTAAGAGTTAGCATTAGGTTTAGGGTTTGGGTTAGTGTTAGGTTTAGTGTAAGGGTTGGGGATAGGGTTAGGGTAAGTGTTAGGGTAAGGGTTAGGTTCCGGGTTAGCATTAAGGTTAGTTTTAGTGTTAGTGTTGGGTTTATGTTTAGGGTTAGTGTTAGGGTTAGGGTTATGGTTTGTAAGGGTTATGTTTAAGGTTAGGGTTAGTGTTAGGGTAAGGGTTATGGTTTGTGTTAGGATTAGTGTTATGGATAGGTTTTACATTAGATTTAGGGTTAGCGTTAGAGTTAACATTAGGATTATGGATAGAGTTAGGTTTAGGGTTAGGTTCAGGGTTAGTTTTAGGGTTACAGATAGGGTTAGGGTTAGTTTTAGTGTTAGGGTTTTTGTTAGGGTTACATTTAGTGTTAGGGTTTTGGTTAGGTTTAGGTTTAGGTAAGTGTTAGGGTTAGGGTTAGTGAGAGGTTATGGTTAGGTAAGGGTTAGTGTTAGGGTTATGGTTAGGGTTACTGCTATGGTTAGGTTGAGGGTTAGGGTTAGGTAAGTGTTAAGGTTAAACTTAGGGTTAGAGTTAGGGTTAAGTTTATGTTTGAGGTTAGTGTTAGGATTATGGTTTGTTTTAGTGTTAGGGTTACTGTTCAGGTTATGTTTAGGGTTACTGTACGATTTGGTTTAGGTTAGGGTTAGGGTTACTGTTAGAGTTATCTTTAGGGTTACTGTTACAGTTAGGTTTAGTGTTAGGATTTGTGTTAGGCTTAGGGTTAGGGTTAGTGTAATCGTTAGAGTTATGGTTAGGATTAGGGTTAGCGATCGGATTAGTGTTAGCTTTAGGATTTCTGTTATAGTTATTTTAAGGGATATTGTTAGGGTTAGGGTTAGTGTTAGGGGTAGGGTTTGGGTTAGGTTTAGCTTTAGTGTTAGTGTTAGGCTGAGGTTTTGTGTTAGGTTTAGGGTTAGGGTTGTGGTTAGGGTTAGTGTTAGGTTTAGTTTAGAGTTAGGTGTGGTTTAGGGTTCGGGTTATGTTAGAGTCAGGGTTATGGTTTAGGTTAGGGTTTGTGTTAAGGTTAGTATTAGAGTTAGTGTTAGGGTTAGTGTTAGGGTTAGTGTTAGTTATAGGGGTAGGGTTCATGTTATGGTTAGTGTTAAGTTTAGGGTTAGAGTTAGGGTAAGTTTTAGGATAGGGTTAGGGTTAGGTTTAGGGTTAGGGTAAAGGTTAGGTTTATGGTTAGCTTTAGGCTTAGGGTTAGGTTTAGAGTTAGGGTAAGTGTTATGGTTATGGTTAGGGTTACAGTTAGTGCTCGGGTTAGGATTAAGTTTAGGGTAAGTTTTAGGGTTAGAGTTAGGTTTAGTCTTATGTTTAGGTTTAGTGTTAGGGTTAGGGTTAGGGTTAGGGTTAGTGTTAGTGTTAGGTTAGAGTTAGTTTTAGGCTTAGTGTTAGGGTTTGTGTTAGTGTTAGGGTTAGTATTAGGGATAGTGTAAGAGTTCAGATTAGCGTTTTGTTTAGGGTTAGGGTTAAGGTTAGTGTTAGTGTTAGTGTTAGGGATAGGGTAGGATTAGTGTTAGGGTTAGGGTAGGTTTAGAGTTATGGTAACGGTTAGGTTTAGGGCTAGTATTAGGGTTAGGGATAGGTTTAGGGTTAGTGTTAGGGTTATAGTTAGGTTTTGTGTTAGGGTTAGGTGTAGGGTGAGCTTTAGTGTTAGGCTTAGGGTGAGTGTTAAGAATAGGGTTAGTTTTAGTGTTTGGTTTAGGGTTAGGGTTAGTGTTATATATAGCATTAGGTTTAGGTCTAGTTTTAGCTTTTGTTTTATGTTTTGTGTTTGGATACATGTTAGGGTTAGGTAAGTGTTAGGGTTAGTGTTGGGTTAGGTTTACGGTTATGGTTTGGGTTTATGGTTTGTGTTAGGTTTAGGGTTACAGTTATTGTTAGAGTTAGGTGTAGGTTTAGGGTTAGAGTTAGGGTTAGTGTTAGGGTTTGGTTTAGAATTAGTGTTAGGGTTAGCGTTAGGGTTAGGGTGAGGGTTAGGGTAAGCTCTAGGGTTAGTGTTTGGGTTAGAGTTAGTGTTAGGTTTAGGGTTAAGATTAGGGTAAGTGCTCAGGTTAGTGTTAGGTTTAGGTTAAAATTTAGGGTTAGGGTTAGGCTTAAGTTAATGGTTACTTATAGTCTTAGGCTTAGAATTAGGATGAGTGTTAGGGTAAGGGTTAGAGTTAGGTTTAGGTTTAGGGATAGTTTTGGTGTTTGGGATATGGTGAGTGTTTGGGTTATGGATAGTGTTATGGTGAGGGGTAGGTTTAGAATTAGTGTTAGGCTTAGTTTTAGGGTTAGTGTTATGGTTAGGGCTAGGGTTAGGGTTAGGTTTAGAGTTAGTGTTAGGGAGAGGGTTAGTGTTAGGATAGTGTTAGTGTTAGGGTTAGTGTTAAATTTACGTTTAGCTTTAGGGTTAGGATCAGTGTTACTGTTAGGTTATGTTAGGGTTAGGGTTAGTGTTCATGTTCGGTTTAGGGTTACGTTGAGGGTTAGTGATTGGTTTAGGGTTATGTTTAGGGTTAGTGTTGATACGGTTAGGGTTGGGGTTAGGGTTAGTGTTCGGTTAGTATTAGAATTAGAGTTAAGTTTAGTGTTAGTGTTATGGATAGGGTTAAGGTTAGTGTTAGGGTTAGTATTCGGTGTAGGATTAGTGTTAGTGTTAGTGTTAAAGTTTGTGTTAGGGTGAGTGTTAGGGTTAGGGTTAAGATTATGCTTATGGTTAGGATTCAGGTTAGGGTTAGGTTTAGGGTTAGGTTTAAGTTAGGGTTAGTGTTAAGGTTTGTGTTAGGGTTAGATTTAAAGTTAGGTTTAGAGATAAGTTTATTTTTAGGGTTATCGTTAGATTTAGGTTAAGGTTAGTTATATGATTAGTGTTACGGTTAGAGTTAGGGTAATGTTTAGGTTAGGTTTAGAGTTAGGGTTAGGTTAGTGTTAGGTTTATTGTTAGTGTTAATGTATCTGTTAGGGTTATGGTTAGGTTAGGTTTAGGGTTAGGGTTAGGGTTAGGGCTAGTGTTAGGGTTAGGTTTAGGGTTAGGGTTTGTGTTAGGTTTAGTGTTATGATTAGGGTTGGGGTTTGTGTTCAGGTTAGGTATAGGATTAGGTTTACAGTTAGGATTAGTGTTAGAGTTAGTGTTAGGGTTAGTGTTAGGGATAGGGTAAGTGTAAGGCTTAGTGATACTGCTTATGTTAGGGATAGATTTAGGGTTAGGGTTAGGGTTTGGGTTATGTTTTGTGTTACAGTTAGGGTTAGGCTTATTTTTAGAGTTAGTGAAAGTGTTAGTGTTAGGGTTGGGATTAGTGTTAGGGTTAGTATTAGGGTTCAGGTTAGGTTTAGGTTTAGTGTTAGGGTTAGAATTAGGTGTAGGATTACTGATAGGGTTAGGGTTATGGTTAGTGTTAGGGTTACGATTAGGATTCATGTTAGAGTTACGGTTAGGGTTAGGGTTAGGTTTCGTGTTAGGCATATGTTTAGGGTTACTGTTAGGTTTAGGTTTAGGGTTAGGGTTATGGTTAGTGTTATGGTAGGATTAGGTTTGGGATTAATATTTGCGTTAGGATTAGTGTTTGGTTTAGTGTTAGTTTTAGAGTTAAGGTAGGGATAGGGTGAGGTTTAGGGTTTGTATTAGCGTTTGGGTTAGGGTTAGGTTTAGTGTTAGGGTTAGAGGTAGGGTTAGTGTTTGGATAGGGTTAGGGTAGGGTTAGTGTTAGGATTAAAGTTAGGGTTGGGGTTAGGGTTAGGGTTAAGTTTTGGGTTAGGTTTTGTGTAAGGGTTAGGGTAGGGTTAGGTTACTTTTTGGATTAGGGTTAGGCTTGGTATTTGGTTTAGTATTAGGGTAATTGTTAGGGTTACTGTTAGGGTTAGGGTTAGAATTTTTGCTTTGGTACGATTGTTGGTAGGCTTAGGTTTAGGGTTCGTGATAGGGTTAGATTTATGTTTATGGTTAGGGTGATTGTTAGGGTTAGGTTTACAGATATTGTTAAGGTTAGCAATAGGTTTAGGGTTAGGGTTAATGTTAGGGTTAGTGTTAGGTTTAGGTTTAGTGTTATGTTTAGAGTTAGGGTTAGGTTAGGGTTATTGATAGTGTTAGTTTTAGAGTAAGGGTTAGGTTTAGGGTTAGGGTTCTGGTTTGGTTTAGGTGTAGTTTTAGAATTAGGATTAGAGTTAGAGTTGGGGTAGTTTTAGTGTTAGTGTTACGGTTTGTGTTAGGGACAGGGTTAGGGTTAGGGTTTCAGTTAAGATTACTGTTAGTTTAGTGTTAGGGTTAGGGTTTGGGTTAGTGTTAATGTTAGGGTTAGGATTAGTGTTTCATTTAGCCTTAGGGTTAGGGTTAATATTAGTGTTAGGGTTAGGGTTAGTATTAGGTTTAGGTTTAAGGTTAGTTTTAGTGACAGGGTTAGTGTTAGGCATAGGATTAGGGTTAGTGGTAGGGTTATGGTTAGTCTTAGGGTTAGGGTTATTGTAGGTTTATGTTTAAGGTTTGGTTAGTGAGAGAATTAGGGTTAGGGTTTGGGTTAGGTTTCATGTTAGGTTTACCATTAGGTTTAGTGTTAGGGTTAGGGTTAGGATTATGTTTAGGGCTAGTGTTAGGATTCAGGTTAGGGTTAGGATTAGTGTTAGTAATAGGGTTAGGGTTAGGGTTATTGTTAGGATTAGGGTTAGGGTTACTGCTACTGTTAGTGTTAGCGTTATGGTTAGGGTTAGGTTTAGTGTTAGGGTTAGGATTAGGATTAGGGTTAGTGTTAGGGTTAGAGTTAGAGTTAGGTTTAGTGTCAGGGTTCATGTTAGGGTTAGGTTTAGGGTGAGTGTTAGGGCTCAGGTTAGTATTAGGTTTAGGGTTAGTTTTACTGTTTGGGATAAGGTTAGTCTTGCATTTATAGATAGTGTTAGGGTTAGGGATAGATTTAGGGTTAGTGTTAGCCTTCAGTTTAGGATTAATGTTACAGTTAGGGTTAGTGTTAGTTTTAGGGTTAGTGTTAGGGTTATGGTTGGGATAGGGTTAGGGTTAGGATAAGGGTTAGTGTTAGATTTAGTGTTAAGTTTTCATTTAGGTTTTGGGTTACAGTTAGTTTTACTTTTAGGTTAGAGTTAGGGTTAGGTTAGGATAGTGTTAGCATTGGGGTTAGGGTTGGGGTTAATGATTGGTTTAGGATTATGTTTAGGGTTAATGTTAGTGATAGGGTTAGGGTTGGGGTTAGGGTTACTGTTCGGGTAAAGGCTAGGGTTAGTGTTAGTGTTAGGAATAGGATTAAGTTTAGTGTTAGGGTTAGTGTTAGGGTTAGTTTTAGAATTAGCGTTAGCGTTAGAGTTAGGATTAGAGTTAAGTTTAGGGTAAGTTATAGAGTTAGTGTAAGGTTTACAGTTAGTTTTAGAATTAGTGTTAGGTTTAGGGTTGGGGCTTGGGTTAGGGTTAGGTTTAAGGTAAGATTTAGGTTTAGGGTTAGGGTTAATTTTAAGTTTAGGTTTAATGTCAAGGTTTGGGTTAGGGTTAGGGTTAGGGTTAGTGTTAGAGTTAGGTTAGTGTGAGTTTTAGGCTTATTGTTAGGGTTTGTATTAAGGTTAGGGTTAGTATTTGGGTAGGGTTACAGTTTGCATTAGGGTTAGGTTTAGGGTTAGGGTTAGTGTTAGTGTTAGGGTTAGTTTTAGAGTTAGGTTACGGTTAGAGTTATGGTAAGGTTTAAGTTTAGGGTTATTGTTAAGTTTACCGATACAGTTAGGTTGTGTTATTTTTCGGATTAGGATTTGTGTTAGGTTTAGGGTTAGAGTTTGTTTTAGGGTTTGATCTAGGTTTAGGGTTAGGTTGGTTTAGTTTTAGCGTTTGGGTTAGGGTTAGAGTAAGGTTTATGGATAGTGTTAGGTTAGATATAGGTTTATGTTAGTGTTAGGCTTAGGGTTAATGTTAGTGTTATAGTTAGGGTTAGGTTTAGGTTTAGGATTAATGTTAAATTTAGGATTAGGGATAGGATTAGTTTTAGGGTAAGGGTTAGGTTGGGGTTAAAGTTAAGTTTACATATATTTTAAGGTTAGGGTTAGATTTGCTAGGATTAGTGTTAGGGTTAGCTTTTGGGTTAGTCTTGGGGTTAGCATTATAGTTAGGTTCAGATTTAGTGTTAGGGTTAAATAATGATAAGTGTTTTTGTTAGGTTTGGGGTTAGGGTTAGTGTTATTTTTAGGGTTAGTTTTAGGTTAGGTTTAGGTTTATTGTTAGGATTAGTGTTAGGGTTAGGGTTATGGTTAGGGTTAGTGACAGGGTTAGGGTTCGTTTTAGAGTTATGGTTAGGGTTAGTGTTAGGTTCAGTGTTAGTATTACAGTTAGGATTAGGGATAAGAAGAGGTTTAGGTTTAGTATTAGCATTTGGGTTAGAGTTAGGTTTAGGGTTAGGGTTAGGTTTAGTTTTAGGTTTAGGTTTAGGATTAGGGTTAGTGTTAGGGTTAAAGGTAGGGTTAGGGTTAAGGTTAGTGTTAAGGTTAAGATTACGGTTAGTATTTGTGTAAAGGTTAGGTTTAGGTTTAGGGTTAAAGTTTGGTTTATCGTTAGGGTTGATATTTGGGCATATATTAGGGTAATGTTTAGGGTTAGTGTTAGGGTTAGTGTTAGTGTTAGGGTTAGAATTTGGGATAGGTTTAGGGTTAGTGGTAGGGTTAGAGTTAGGTTTAGTGTTAGGTTTAGGGTTAGTGTTTGTGTTAGAGTTACGGTTGGGGAAGGCTTAGATTTTGTGGGGTATTTTTAGGGTTAGAGTTAGGATTAGGGTTACAATGAGGATTAGGTTTAGGCTTAGGTTTAGTGTTATTATTAGGGTTAGCGTTATTATTATTTAGCTTGCCCCACAAAGCTCTCCAAGTGTGGGAATTCTAGGATCACTGGTTCTCTAATCTGGTTTGGGTCAGTGTTAGGTTTAGGGTTAGGGCTAGGGTTAGATATAGTGTTGGGGTGAGAGTTAGTTTTGTTCAAATTTCTTTGATTCTTGCAAGGAGTCATCTTTTACGTAGCCTTAACATGCTCCCCAGGTTTGGGACTTCTTGTGTTTAAGGTTCGCTATCAGGAGCACTCTGTATTTTAAGGTTTCACTTCATATTGACCCATATATATAAATAAAAATGGAGGTTGAAATCAAACCAGGTTGGTGCTAGCTTTTTAAAACTTCAGACCCTGAATCAGTTCTCTGTGGGAACTCTCTAGTTTGTTCCTTGGGAAAGTAGCCTTAAGATGAAGATGGCAAAAACAACTTTATCTGAGAGCCCTTTTGCAGAAAAGAGAGAAATATGCATAAACTGAAATACCACCCAATTATTTTGTCATATTTCTTTGATACTGCATAGAATTCATCTGATAGCTTACCCCACTAGGCTACCCAAGTTTGCAACTTCTAGGATCACCATTTTATTAAACAGGTTAGGGCTTGTGTTTAGGTTAGTGTTAGGGCTAGTGTTAGAGCTAGTATTAGGGTTATAGTTAGTTTTATTCAAATTTCTTTGATAATGGGCAGAATTAATTTTTCTCCTATGTTACTATACTCCACATGTTTGTGCCTCCCAGGTTCAATGGTTCACTGTAGGGAACGGTTTGTATTTTAAAGTTCCAGTTCATTTTGTCCTATACAGGTAAAAGAAAATTGAGCTGGAAATCAAACAGCATTGGTGCTATCTGCTTGAAACTTCACACTCCATCAATTCTCTGTGGGCAATATCTGGTTTGTTTTTATAAAAGTAAGCCTAAGGGGCTGGGGATGTGGCTCAAGCAGTAGCGCGCTTGCCTGGCATGCGTACGGCCTGGGTTCAATCCTCAGCATCACATACAAACAAAGATATTGTGTCTGCCGAAAACTAAAGAATAAATGTTGAAAATCTCTCTCTCTCTCTCTCTCTCTCTCTCTCTCTCTCTCTCTCTCTAAAAAAAAGTAAGCCTAAGCTGAAGCATGTAAAAACAACTGTATTTTAGAATAATTTAGGATGTAAAAGGGAAATGTGCATGTACTGATATACTCCATCAAATATTTGGTCAGATTTATTTGATACTGCACAGCATTCATCCCTTAGCTTGACCTACTAGGCTGCCCAGGTTTACAATTTTAAGGTCCAAGGTTCCATATAAAAATAGGGTTAGGGGAAAGGTTAGGGTTAGAGCTAGTGTTAGGGTTAGAGTTAGTTTTATCAAAATTCTTTGATACTTGTCAGGATTTATCTTTTATCTAGATTTACTCTGTTCCCCAGGTTTAGGACTTCTCCGTTCACAGTTTTGTTGTCAGGAACAATTTGTATTTTAAATTTTCACTTCATTTTGACCTATATGGGAAAGTTAATAGAGCTGAAAATCAAACAGGGTTTGTGCTGCTTGAAACTTCACACACTCCATAATTTCTCTAGGGACTCTGGTATGTTCCTTGTGAAAGTAGGCCTAAGCTTAAACATGCAAAAACAAATATATTCAAGGGCTCTTTAGGAGAAAACAAGGAAACATGCATGTGCTGAAATCCCTCCCATAATTATTTGGTCAGATTTGTTTGATGTTGTGTAGGATTCATTACTTAGCTTGCCCCAGAATTCTCCCAAATGTGAGACTTCTAAGATGAATGGTTCTCTAATCCAGTTAGGGTTAGAGTTGGGTTTAGTGTTAGGGCTAGGGCTAGGGTTAGAGGTAATGTTAGGGTGAGAGTTAGTTTTGTCAAGTTTCTTTGATACTGGGTAGGATTTATCTTTTATCTAGCCTTAGTATGCTCCCAAGTTTTGGGCCTTCTCAAATCAATGGTTCATTATCATGAAAACTTTGTATTTTAAGGTTTCACTTCATTTAGACTTATATGAGTAAATGGAAATGGAGGTGGAAATCAAACAGGCATCCCTTCCCCTAAACCTAACCCTAAACCTAACTCTAAACCTAGCCCTAAGACTAACTCTAATTCTCGCCCTAGCCCTATTCCTAGTTCTAACCCTATGCCTGACCATAACCCTAACACTAGCCCTAACCTTAGCCCTACCCCTAGCCATAGCCCTAACTCTAGAATTAACCATAACTCTAAATCTACCCTTATGCCCAAACTTACATTATCACTAGCAATAACAGTAATGCTAATTGTAAAACTAACCTTTACTTTAGCCTTAGCCCTAAATCAAAACCGAGCCATAGTACTAACCCTAAACCTTAATCTAAACCAAATCCTTACCCAACATCTAGTGTGGTAAGCCATTGTTATAGACCGTGGCCGCCATTAGAAGATGGCGCCGGCTTCCACTGTGGCCTGTGATAAACAACTCCTTTTATGGAGAATTGGCGCGTAATCCCTTACCACCCTATGAGAGAGATCCACGTGGCGGCTTAGGATTGGGATGCGGGGGGCTTTATTAAGCTGTGCTTGGGTGTGGCGGGCGCGGGCGCTAGAAGATGATACATGACTCAAGGCCTGAATAAACTGCTGAAAGAACAATCCTGTGTTGTGTTTTCCCTTGCCAGCGAGGGGCCGCGACAGTTGGTGGCCCGTACGGGGAACATATTCCTCGAACCCAGGATCCAGAACTTTCAGCAGTCAGGGTGGTGCACCAGTAAGTTCCCAGGTAAGTGGGAATCCGCAAGTAAGTAGTGGGACGCTCCTCTGTAGAAAAGGAGAGAGCGGGGATTTTTGTACTTTCACTTTCATTATATCTTTGGAGACATTATGGGCGCTACCTCTTGAAGCCCAATTTTGTTGGCCCTAGATGGGTTGCTACGTTCAAAAGGACTTAAGGTAAAGCAGAGCACTTTGCAGATGTTTTTGAGAGAAGCTGATATAGCAGCTCCTTGGTTTGCCTTTTCAGGGAGTCTTACGATTCCTAGCTGGGACAAATTAGGAAAAGATCTGGATTTCGCTCATGAACAAGGTACTTTGGAGGGTGGTGTTATACTACTTTGGAAGTTAGTTAGAGGATGTATAGCAGATAGTAAATGCCAAGAAGCTGTGAGTGAGGATCAAGCTGTTCTTGAGCAACTACATGAGGAAAAATCTGAAGGATCACATAGTGAAGTGGCAGAGAGTATTAAGAGTAAGAGTAGTGAGAAGGCAAAAGAGCCTGAAAATAAAAATAGGAGAAGGCTCTGCCCAGACTTGACCGAATTAAAAACGCCTGAGAACACAAGCAACTCAGAGAGTTCTGAGGACCTTGATATATTGCTACAACAAATACGTAAGATAAAAATAAAAAAGAAGAAAACGGAGACACAGGGCACGCAGGCTTACTGTAAGGCGGGGAAGGGATCTGATATCGGTCAGCAAAATTCTGAGGAGGAGGAAGTAGAGTATCTAGAAGAAAATATGGTGCCTGTTGCCCCACCCCCATATGTGGGGGGAAGCCAAGGTTCTGGGAGATCTTTTCATGTGCAAGTTTGGAGGACAGTTAATACAGATATGGGACTTGCATACCCTGTATTTCAGGACAATAACAGGGGAAGATATCATGAGCCTTTAGACTTTAAGATAATTAAAACCTTGGCAGAATCTGTCCGCACTTATGGCATAGATGCCGCTTTCACCCTTACTCAGGTGGAGGGACTTACTAGATTTTGCATGACTCCAGTCCGCGCTTGTGTTTCCCCAGGGAAATACTTGGATTGGAGAGCATTTATGCTAGAGGGTGCAGTAGAGCAAGCTGCCCAAAATCATGCAGCGGGATGCCCTGCCTGGGATAAGGATATGCTTTTGGGACAAGGCAGGTTTGCTAATCAACAAACAGGATACCCCCCTGAGGTATATGAACAGATTAATAACATTTGTATCCATGCATGGAAATCACTCCCAAATAGAGGAGAAGTGTCTGGCAATTTGACTAAAATTATACAAGGCCCCACAGAACCTTTCTCAGACTTTGTTGCCAGGATGGTGGACGCCGCAGGAAAAATCTTTGGTGACCCTGATAGAGCAATGCCCTTGATTAAACAACTTGTCTTTGAACAATGTACTAAAGAATGTAAAGCAGCTATTACTTCTTATAAAAACAAAGGCAGAGAGGCCTGGATGAAAGTCTGTAGAGAAATAGGTGGGCCGTTAACTAATGCAGGCCTTGCTGCTGCTGTCCTTCAATTATCACATAAATCCAGCCCTGTTGCCAGAAAGTGTTTTGGGTGCGGTCAAGGAGGACATTTTAAATGAGAATGTCCTAACAAGAAGGGAACATCCAAAATTGAGCCCACCTCTGTTGGCCGTCAACCGGGCTTATGCCCCAGACGTAAAAAGGGAAAGCATTGGGGTAATGAGTGTAGGTCCATCAGAGATATACATGGTCAACCTTTAAAAGATAGAAACATGTCAAAAAACTGCCGGGGGGCCCCCGACCCCAGGGCCCGCAAATATATGGGGCAATGGAAAATGGGACAATGGAAACCGAGTCATGGCCGTCCCTGCGCCATCCCAAGAATCGCGGAGAGCCACTGAAGGTGCCGTGGGACTGGACCTCTGCTCCGCCACCAGACTCGTATTAACACCTAAAATGGGAGTTCAATTAGTGGAAACTGAGTTTAAAGGACCTTTACCACCTGGTACTGTGGGCTTGTTAATTGGGCGTGCTTCCTCTATCCTACGAGGCCTTCATGTTTTCCCTGGGATTATTAATCCGGACACGGTGGGAACAGTGAAGGTTATGGTGGAGGCTCCAAAAGGCATTGTGTCCATTTCCCCAGGAGACCGGATTGCCCAATTGCTAATTCTACCCAGTCTACATACCCGCTTTCCTGCTGATTCCTTATTAAGGACGAGTGCTGAAATTGGAACTACCGGAGGGAATTGCGTTTACCTGTCCTTAGATATGGATGACCGTCCCACTTTAAAGTTAACTATAGAGGGCAAATCAATTTTAGGTTTGCTAGATACTGGGGCGGATCGTAGCATAATTGCATTAAAGGACTGGTCAAAGGGGTGGCTGGTGCAGCTCTCAGATCAATCACTAAGAGGTTTGGGATATGCTCAAGCTCCACAAGTCAGCTGCAGGCATTTATCATGGAAGGATTCTGAAGGACATTCTGGCACTTTTCAACCATATGTGCTTGATCTCCCAATCTCTCTATGGGGGCGTGATTTGATGAAGGACATGGGGTTTCAACTTAGTAATGAATATTCAACAGTTGCCCAAAAGATAATGAAAGACATGGGATATAGACCAGGTTTTGGATTAGGAAAAAATTTGCAGGGGCGTAGACATCCTTTAGAACCTCAACAAAAACTTAATAGACATGGGCTGGGTTTTTCTTAGGGGCCGCTGAGGATCAGGTGCCCATTACCTGGAAAACAGGGGAGCCAGTGTGGGTTCCTCAGTGGCTGCTCCCCTCTGAAAAATTGACTGCAGCTTATGCTTCAGTACAAGAACAATAAAAGTTGGGACATATAAAGCCCTCCACTTCTCCATGGAATACACCCATATTTATTATTAAAAAGAAGTCTGGAAAATGGCGGTTGTTACATGATCTACGGGCCATTAATGCTCAAATGCAGCTCATGGGACCCATTCAGAGAGGTTTGCCTTTGCTTTCAACAATTCCAAAAAATTGGCCAGTGATATGTATAGACATTAAAGATTGTTTCTTTTCCATTCCATTGCATCCTCAGGACTCCGAACGTTTTGCTTTTACTCTGCCTTCATGTAATCATGAGGAACCTGATCAAAGGTTTGAATGGGTGGTTTTGCCTCAAGGCATGGCCAATAGTCCTACAATGTGTCAAATGTTTGTAGGAGCGACCATTGTTCCACTCAGACAAAAGTATCCATTGTTAAAGTGTATACATTATATGGATGATATATTGCTGGCAGCCAAAACCAAATATATGTTGGAAGCAGCTTACACTGATTTGGTACATTTATTACAATCAAAGGGCTTGCTTATTTCACCTGATAAAGTACAAACAGGAGATTCTATTGATTATCTTGGTGCTAGTATCTCTTGTAAAACTATTACACCCCAAAAGGTGACTCTCAGGACTGATAATTTACGTACCTTAAATGATTTCCAAAAATTATTGGGTGACATTAATTGGATTAGGGGTTACTTACATATTCCCAATGCTGAATTAAAACCCTTGTATGACATTCTTAAAGGTGATGCAGACCTTTCTTCCCCTCGGCATCTTACTGAGGAAGCAAGGTCAGCACTGCTGAAAGTGGAGGAGGCTATACAACATGCTAGCCTTTGCAGGCTTCAAGAGGATAAGCCTCTTCAATTATGTGTGCTCCCCACTGTACGGCAACCCACTGGAGTTTTATGGCAAGATGGTCCTTTATTGTGGATACATCCACGTATATCCCCTGGAAAATCCCTTGAATATTATCCTGATGCAGTTGCTTCCTTAGCTATGTTAGGGATACAACAAAGTATACAATTTTTTGGTTTTCCTCTGATGTCTGTGATTGTCCCTTATACGTGTCAACAAATTCAAGTTTTGTGTGCTAACCTGGATAATTGGGCTATATTGCGATGCTCTTTTCCAGGAGAGATAGATAATCACTATCCTTCACATCCTCTTATAACATTTGTTAAGGAACATCCTATCATTTTTCCTAAAATCACTTCTTCTACGCCTATCCCAGGAGCTGCAAATATCTTTACAGATGGATCCAAAACTGGTATTGGAGCCTATGTGGTAAATGATCAACCTCCTATCCAACATCAGTTTGCTCCTGGCAATCCACAATGGGTGGAGTTACAAATTGTCATAAAAGTATTTGAACAATGTCCGTTTCCTTTTAACTTAATCTCAGATTCTATTTATGTAGTTCAAGCTTTAAAGGTGTTGGAAGCAGTGGGTCCCATACACACATCAGGAGTAATGTCTTCCCTTTTTCTCCATCTTCAAACACTGATTTGGAATCGCTCCGCCTGTTTTTACCCTTTGCATATTCGAGCTCACACAGGTTTACCGGGTGCTCTTTCTGCTGGCAATGCCCAAGCTGACCTTGCTACTCATCCTTCTTGGATGTTCCTCGTTTCCTCCTTAGACCAAGCTAGAAACTTTCATAGTAAATTTCATGTCAATGCACGAGCACTCCAAAAGCGCTTTGCTATCTCCCGTGCTGATGCTCGACAGATTGTGTTGGATTGTCCTAATTGTATTATTTTACATCACCCCCCTTCTGTGGGCGTAAATCCTCACGGTTTGCGGCCTTTAACTATATGGCAAATGGATGTTACTCATGTTCCCGACTTTGGCAAACTTAAATATGTCCATGTGTCTGTGGATACTTGTTCTGGCATTATCCATGCTTCTGCTTTGTCTGGTGAAAGGCTGGAAATGTTATCACACATTGCTTGGAAGCCTGGGCAGCATGGGGCTTACCACAGACCATTAAAACGGACAATGGTCCAGCGTATACTGGACGACAATTTTCTTCCTTTTGCAGCCAGATGGGTATCCAGCTTGTCCATGGTTTATCTTACAATCCACAAGGTCAGGGCATTGTAGAGCGTGCTCATAAGACTCTAAAAGAGATGTTAATAAAACAAAAAGGGGGAATTGGCTTAGGCCACACCCCGAAAGAGCGCCTCTCCCTGGTTCTATTTACTATTAATTTCTTGAATTTGGACATCCAAGGGCGCTCTGCTGCGACTAGGCACTGTTCGCCCTCTGCCCCGAACTTTGGGCACGTTAAGTGGAAAGATGTACTTTCTGGACAATGGTATGGGCCTGATCCCGTGCTGGCATGGGCACGAGGTTCCATCTGTGTTTTCCCACAGGACCGGATGGAGCCGGTGTGGGTTCCAGAACGCCTGACAAGAAGAGTCCCGACATCAATCAACCAACAACAGGAGGCGCTGCAACAATCTCATGATTAGGACCATCCTTCTACTGAGTGTCCTGATTCTAATGCTGATACCGATGGTACAGGGGACATCAATGCAGTGGTGGGTGGTAGCTCGAACGTGGCCAATGCCGATGCCGGTTCATAGCAATTCTAGTGTTCTCCCCACTCTTTTTTCTACTTCATGTGAGATGTCTGCTCCTTGTGTTTCCCCTAGAGGGGACCAAGATCTGTCCTTCAATCTCTCCAGCATCAATCTCACAGGAGTTTTTTGCTTCCGTTTTTCCAAGGGTGATTGCATCCATTTAAAACTTAAGAACTTGACTAACTGGGAGGACCCATTGCAGTACAGTCGGATCTCGCAGGGAGTTTTGGTTGCAGTGCTCCTACAAGTTAGCTCAGGGAAAAATGAGGGCTCAGGAACCCCGACAAATAATTCTGAACTTAATATTACCACTCTGGCCATTACTTCCCAGGTGTTAATTCCGTTGTCTCCTTCTAATCAGACCTCTAATGCCACTCATTTTAAGGCTTCTCCTTATTGCACTCCTGAGTGTGGCTTCCCCCCAACATTCACGCCTTGCCAAGATCATTCTTGGGAGAAACATCAGGTCGCTAAAGGTTTCTCCCTTTCCCCCCTCTTAAAAGATACTTGTATAATTCTTCCAACAATAATTCCTCTATAGGAGCAGGTTGGTCTTGGTTTCAATGGTTGATTTCCAATGAGAAGGGAGCCACAGCTGATATTTCCACTTTGGCTCAATTACGAGGAGTCCAAAGTTGGCTGTTTAATGTTTCTGGCAGTACCCAAGACTCGGAGTGAGGTAGGAGGCTTAGAATTTCCGCAAATAATTCACAATTATCTAATACTACATTACCCTCCGCAGTAGTCTGTCTCCAATCTCCGTTCCTGTTTATTTTGGCTAATGATACATCACAGGGGATGCTTAATTGTTCTAATATTACCTGCTAGTTGTCTGAGTGTTGGAATGGCTCCTGGACTACGGCAGTGGTTATGAAAGTTCCGACCTTTGTCCCTATTCCGGTTACTGCAGATCCAGAGTCTTTTCCTATTGTTGAACTGATTAGAAACCGTAGAGATTTTGGAATTACGGCAGCTATAGTGACAGCTGTGGCGGTATCTGCTGCTGCAGCAGTTACAGCTGGAGTAGCCATGGCCAGCCAGGTACAAACTGCTGCCACTATTAATCAGGTTATTCAACAAACATCCACCATACTTGAATCTCAAAGTAGAATTAATCAACACATTTTATCTGGGATTCTGGCTGCTAATCAAAGGATAGATCTGCTTCAAGCTCAAGTTGAGGAGTTGTTTGATCTGGTACATTTGGGTTGTGTTGATCACCGTGCGCATTTATGTATAACCTCTGTCAGATTTAATGATTCCAGAAATGCCTCCCACATCATCGGGGAGTATCTATCCGGAACCTGGTCCATGGAAGCAGAAAACTTGATCCAGTCTCAACTAACTCAGATTGCTGTTTTGAATAGTACCCATGTCGAACCAGTGACTTTGGGTCAATTCACCAGTTGGCTATCCTCTGCCTTTTCCTTCTTTAAGGAATGGGTGGGAGTGGGCATTTTTGGGGCAACGTGTTGCTTCGGTGTTGTACTTTGTGGCTTCTCTGTCGCCTTAAAACTCGCCATGCACAAGAAAAGGCTATGATTGTACAGGCTCTTGCGGCCTTAGAAAATGGCATTTCTCCACAAATCTGGCTTGCACATCTTAAACAGTGATTTCTGGGCATGGCCATTGCACCCCAAGTTAGTTTCACATTGCACTGGGATTGGCATGTCCTCTTCCTTATTCTCTCCCAGTGCTGAATAGCCCTTGCACTCTGCGGGTCTTGTTACCATTGCACGCAGATGGGTTTCAGGACTGGTCTTTCTTCTCGACTACAGACTCTTTACCTTCCTCTGGGGCTTAGGGATTGTGTTGCCAACTTAAATTTTGTCATTATTACCAGGCTACCTGTGTTATCCTACTTATTGCCATCGTCACGATGCAGGATGCGAGGCAAGGCACTGCACTTGAGTGATCCCTCAACGGACCTCAAGGGAAGCATGTCCTATTGAATGCGGGTTTGACGTCCACGCCCCGCCCTACGAAAAAAGGCTTTGGCTGATATGGGATCAGGTCTGGGGAAGGCGTCTCCTTGGGACTGAACCATACATTGCAGCCATTTCTGCACAGTGGGATAGGACCTCTACTTTCGCCTGCATTGTTATATAAAATAGAAGGGGGAACTGTGGTAAGCCATTCTTATAGACCTTGGCCACCATTAGAAGATGGCGCCGGCTTCCACTGTGGCCTGTGATAAACAACTCCTTTAATGGAGAGTTGGCGCACAATCCCTTACCACCCTATGAGAGAGATCCACGTGGCGGCTTAGGATTGGGATGCGGGGGCTTTATTAAGCTGTGCTTGGGCGTGGCGGGTGCGGGCGCTAGAAGATGATACATGACTCAAGGCCTGAATAAACTGCTGAAAGAAGAATCCTGTGTCGTGTTTTCCCTTGCCAGCGAGGGGTCGCGACAATGTAGCCCTAAGCCTACCCCTAATTCGAGTCCTATCCCTAACCCTAAAATGAATCCTGATCCTGACTCTGACCCTAACACTAACCCTAGTTCAAAACATCAACCTAAACGTAAACCTAATCCTAAAACTAGACTTAGCCCTAATGCTAACTCTAAAACTAGCCTTAATCGTGACCCTAGTTCTTACATTAGCCGTATCCCTAACACTAGCCCTAATATAACCCAACACCTATCCCTAATCTGAAGCCCAACCATACGTTTAACCCTAACACTAACCCTAAACCTAACCCTAACCCTTACCCTAAACCTAACCCTAACTTTAATCCTTTCACTAGCTTTAAACCTAATCATAAACCTAGCCCTAAACTTAACCATAATCATAGCCCAAAACCTAGCTCTAACCCTATCCATTACTCTAACCCTAAACCTAATGCTAACCTCTGGCCCAACTCTAGCACTATCCCTAACCTTAACCAATACGTTACCATAAACATAACCTGAACCTTAAACCTAACTGTACCCATTACCCTAACTATAACCTTAAACCTAATTCTAATTTGATCCCTAACCCTCAACCTTAACCTAAATCAAACCCTAACCATGACCCTGACCCTAATAATACCCCTACCTATAAAGCTGACCTTAGCCCTCATCTTAACCCTTACACTATACCTAGCCATAAACCTATCATTAAAACTTTCCCTAACCATAACCCTAGACCTGATATTAAACCTAGTGCTAATGATAGCCCTAACCCTAACACAAACTGTAGCCCTAATCCTAGGCCTAACACTAGTTTAATCCTAACCCTAAAATTAACCCTAGCTGAAACCCTAATTTTAGCCCTCAACTTAGCTGTAACAACAAAGCTTACCTAAACCTAGCTGTAACAACAAGCCTTACCCTACCATAATCCTAATGCTAATCCTAGACCTAAACCTAGGCCTAACCCTAACACTAACCCTTGCCCTAATCTTAGCCCTAATTTAGCCCTAACATTATCTATAACCCTAACTCTATCCCTAAGACTAAATTTAACTCTCACCCTAGTTCTCTTAATAGTTCTAAACCTATCACTTATCATAACCCAAAACCTAGCCCTAACCTTAGCCAAAACCTGAGACCTAAACTTCACCCTAGACCTAACCCTAGATCTAAACCTAACTCTGATATTAACCCTAACCCTAAGCCTAAACCTCACCCTAACACTGGACATAATCCTAATGTTAATCCTAAAACTAGCCCTATCCCTACACTTAACACTAACCCTAGGTCAATCCCTAACACTATCACAATCTCTAAACCTATCCATTACCCTACCCCTAACCCTAACCTAACCGTAGCTCAAACCCTAATCATTATCTTAAAACTAACCCTTATCCTAACCCTAACCTAACCTGACATTTAACCCTATCCAATACCCTGAACCTAATGATAACCCTAGCCCTAACACTAACAGTAATCCAGACTCTAACTGTAACTCTAACATAGGCATAATCCTAAACCTAACCCTCCCCCTAGTGCTAACTAACCCTAGCTCAAACCCTAAATTGTACCCTAACTCTAAACCTAACCCTATACTTAGGCCTAACCCTAACCCTAACTCTAGGCCTAATAGTAACCCTAACCCTAGCTCTAACCCTATCCATTACCCTAATCATAACCCTTACCCTAATGCTAACCCTAGGCCTAACCCTGATCCTATTGCTAACTCTAACTATATCAATTACCCTGAACCTAACCTAAACCCTAAACCTAACAGTCTCATTACCTTAATCCTAATCTAATGATAATTCAAGTCCTATCCCTGAATATTAACTTAAATTAAACCCTAAGCCTGACCCTAACTCTAATAATACACCTAGCTCTGAACCTGACCCTTACCCTAAACCTAACCCTTACATTAGACCTAGCAATAAACCTAACCCTAAATCTGTCCCTAACCATAACCCTAGACCAGACACTTGCCCTAGATCCAATTCTTGCCATAACCCTAAAACAAACCCTAGCCCTCAACCTAGCCCTAAACGTAGCCTTATTAATTACCAAAAACATAACCCTAGCCCTAAATGTAATTCTAATTTTCTACCTAGCCCTAAACCTAGCTATAATTCCATTAATTCCCCTAAACCTAACACTATCCCTAAAGCTAAACCTAAGCCTAACACTAGGCCTAACACTAACACAGACCCTAGACCTAATCCTAGCCCTAATTTAGCCCCCAAACAAGCACTAAACAAAGACTTAACACTACCTTTAACCCTAACCCTAACCCTATCCCTAACACTTACCCTAAACCTAACCCTAACCTCAAAACTTGCCCTAACCCTAAACCTTACCCTAGCCCTAATCTTAACCATAACCCTAGCCATAATCCTAGCTGTAAGCCTATCCATTACCCTAACCCTAACCATAGCCTAATGCAAACTCTAGGATAACCCTAAAATTATTCCTAACCCTAAACCTATCTATTAACCTAAACCTAACCTGAACCTTAAACTTAACTATATCCATAACCCTAAAACTAAACCTAAAGCTAATTGGAGCCCTAAACTTAATCATTAACCTAACCCAAACCATAGCCCTGAATCTAACCCTAATAATATCCCTAGCTCTAAACCATACCCTAATCCTTAACCTAACCCTTACACTATACCTAGCCATAATCATAACTCCAAATCTATCCCTAAATCTAATCCTAGACCTGACATTAGCCCTAGCCCTAATGCTAGACCTGACCCTAACACAAACCCTAGCCCTAATACTAGCCCTAAACTTAGCCTTAATCCTAACCCTAACCCTAAACCTAACCCTAGCCCTAACCCTAATACTATCCCTGGTCATAGCCCTAGCTCTAACCCTATCCCTTACACTAAGTCAAACCTTCACCCTATTGATACCCTAGTCCTAACCCTAAAGTTTAGTATTCCCCAAACTCTAACTCTATTACTAACCCTAACCCTACCCCTCATTCTAGCTCTAAACTTAACCCAACTCTTACCCTAACCATGACCCTTATTCGGACCCTAACACTAACCCTTGCTTTAACTTGACCCTACCCCTAAACCGAAACATAACACTAGCCCTACCGGTAAACCTATACTTAAATCTACACTAACACTAGGCGTAGACCTAAATCTAATCCTAAATATAGCCATAACTCTATCCCTAAACCTAACAATAACACTTAAGCTAACCCAAACACTAACTCACCCTAGACTTAACCCTAGTTCTAATTATGGCCATAACCATAAAACTAACAGTAACCAGAACATTGACCTTTACCCTAACACAAACCCTAAATCTAAATTTTATCCTGACACCAAAACTAACCCAAACACTAGACTAACCCTAAAACTAGCCATAACCATAACCCTAGCTCTTAGATTACCCATAAACCTAACACAAGCCCTAAACTTCATACAAAACCTAGCTCTAATTGTAGCCCTAAACCTAACCCTAAGCATAACCCTAAACTTAAACCTAGCCTTAACACAAACCCTATCCTTCGCCCTAGATCTATCCCAAGCTCAAACCCTAAACCTTACCCTAAACATATCCCTAGCCCAAACCCTAAATGTCACTCTAACCCTAGCTCTAACTCTATCCATAAATGTAATCATAACCCTAAACCTAATGCTAACCCTAGCCCTATCCATAACATTAACCCTACCCTAGCCCTGATTTTAACCTAACACTCACACTAGCCATAACCCTAGTTTGATCCCTAACCCTTACACTTAACCTAACCGTAACACTAACCCAAGGCATAACTCTAACCCTAACCCTAGCCCTAATCTTAAACTTAACCCTACCCTAACACTAGATCGAACCTGAGCCATTACCCTAACCCTAAACCTAAACCTAATGATAAACCTAGACATAAACCTAAACCTACCCTAACTCTAAAAATAAACCTAAGCCTAGAACTCACTGGAAACCTAACATTAATCCTAACTCTAACCCTAGCTCAAATCCTAACCCTTATCCTAAACCTAAACGTACCCTAACCCTAAAACTAACCCTAACTCTAATCTGAAACCTAACCCTATCAATTACCCTAAAACTAATGTTAACCTTAGCCCTAACTCTAACACTAACCATTACTATAACCCTAAACCTAACCCTAGCCCTAGAACTAACCCTAGCTCAAACGCTAAACCATACCCTTATCCTGATCCTAACACTAACCCTAGCCCTAACCTTGACCCTAACCCTAACTCTAGCCCTAATCCTAATCAGAACCCTATCCCTAACCCTAGCTCTAACTATAAATTACACTTAATGATATCCTTAACCCTAATGCTAACTCTCAGCCTAACCCTAAACCTATCACAAAACCTAACAATGTCCATTATCCTAAACCTAACCTGAACACTAAACCTAACCTCTATCCATTACCCTAACCCTAACTATAACCTTAATGTTAATATGAGCCCTAAACCTAAACCTTAACCTAACCCAAACCCCAAACCTGACCTTGATCCTAATAATATCCATAGGCCTAAACCAGACCTTTTTTCTAAACCTAACCCTAAAACTATCCCTAACTGTAACCCTAGACTGGATATTAGCCCTAGCCCCAATTCTTGCCCTAAACCTAACACAAAACCTTGACCTAATCCTAACCTTAAACCTAGCCTTAATCCTAGCACAAACCATAGCCCTAGCCCAAACCCTAATGCTAATCATAAATCTAGTCCTAACACTAACCCTAGCACTAAAACAAAATCAAGCAAAAGGCCAAAATCTAAACCTTAACTTAAACCAAGTTCTAATACAATTCCTAGACCTAACCCTAGCCCTAATTCAGGTCCTAATTCTAACCTTAAGAATAACGCTGACTCTTACTCATATCCTAACTCTCACCCTATCTCTACACAACCCTTAATTTAAACCAAACCCTAACACTAACCCTAGCCCTAATTCGAGTCCTAACCCTAACCCTAAACTAACCTTGACCATGACTCATATCCTAACACTAATTACAGCTATAAATATCACCATAACCCTAACACTAGAATTACCCCCAACCCTAACCCTAAAACTAACCGTAATTGTAACCCTAGTTCTTACATTAGCCATTTTCCTAACCTTAGCCTAAACCCTAACAGAAAAACTATCCCTAATCCAAGACCTAAACCTAGCTAAACCCTAACCCTGACCCTAAACCTAACCTTAACAATAGCTCAAAGCCTAACCTTTACCCTAAACATAGACCTAGAACTATCCCTAACTCTAACCCTAAACTTAGACTTAACCCTATACTTAACCCTATCCCTAAACCTAGCTCTAAAACTACCCATCACCCTAACCCTAAACTTAGACTTAACCCTATACTTAACCCTATCCCTAAACCTAGCTCTAAAACTACCCATCACCCTAACCCTAACACTAAACCTGTTGATAATCTTAGCCCGAACCTTAATGCTAACCCTAACCCTAACCAGAAAAAAACAAAAAAAACCTAGACATAACCCTAAATGTAACACTTGTCATAGCCCTAAATCTAGTCCTTACCATCAGCCTAAACATAAACATAGCCATAACCCTAACCCTAAACCGAAATATAACCCTAACCCTAATCCTATATCTTTCTGTATTCATTACTTGAAATCTAAACTTAATGATAACCCTAACCATAACCCTACCAATATCCTATCCCTAGACCTAACTCTAAACCAAACCCTCACACTAGCCCTAACCCTAGCTCAATAACTAACCCTTACGCTAAACAAAACCTAAACCTAACCCCAGTTCTAACACTAATGCTAACCCAAACTCAAGACCTATTCCTAACCATAACCCTAGCTCTAAACTTAGCTCTAACCATATTGAGAACCCTAAATATAACTCTTACCCAAATGCAAACCCTAAGCCTAACCCTAATCCTATCGCTAACTCAAACCCTATCAATTACCCTAAAACTAATCTTAACCCTAAACCAAGCCCTATCATTACCCTAACAATAACCCTAATGCTCGTTTGAGCCCTAAACCTAAATCAAACCCTAACCCTGACCTTAACCGAAAAATCCCCCTGTCTCTAAACTTAACCTTACTCTAAAACTAACACTTACACTAGATGTAGCCATAAACCTAACCCTAAAACTATCATTAACCATAAACCTAGACCTGATGTAAGCCCTAGCCCTAATCCTAGCCCTAACACTAAAACAAACACTAGCTCTCATCCGAGCACTAAATCTATCCTTAATTATAACCTCAACACTAACCCCACCCCTAAACCTATCTTTAAAGCCCACCCTACCTCTAAACCTAGCTACAACACCATCCATTATCCTAACCTTTAGCCTAACCCTAACCTTCATGATAGGCCTAAGCTGAACACTAACCCTATCCCTAATCCTACCCCTAATTTTACTATATTCATATCCCTAAACCTTATCTTAGCCCTAAGATTAATTCTAACTTTCACATTCAACCTACCCCTAGATCTAACCCTATCAAGTACCACAACCCTAAAGCAAGCCTTAACCCTAGCCCTAACCCTTACCCTATACTTAGTCCTAAGCCCTAACACTAGATCTAATCCTAACTCTAAATGTATCCCTAACACTAAGCCTAAGCCTAACACTAACACTAGCCCTGACCCTAATGCTAATTGTAAAAGTAGCACTAACCCTAACCCTAGGACTAAAACAAAACTGAGCAGTAGCCCTAACCCTAAATCTTAACTTAAATCAAACCCTAACACTACAACTAGACCTAGCCCTAGCCCTAATTAGAGTTCTAACCATAACCTTAAACTAACCCTGACCATGACTCATATCCTAAAACTCGCCCAGGCTCTAAATACCACTCTAAACTTAAACTGAACCCTAACAGTAACCCTAGCCCTTATTTGAGTCCTAACCCTAACCCTAAAACTAACTCTGACCCTGACTCCTATACTAATACTAACCCTAGCTCTAAATATCAACATAACCTTAAAACTAAACCTAACACTAGAGGTCTAACCCCTAAAACTAACCCTAAATTAAACTCTAATTTTTACCCTCGTTGTTACATTAGCCATTGCCCTAACCTTATCCCTAACCCTAACAGAAAAACTAGCACTAACTGAGCCATAAATGTAGCTTTAACCATACCCCAAACGCTACCCCTAACACTAGCTCTAACCCTATCCCTAATCATAAGCAAAATGCTAACCCTAATGGTAACCCTAGACCTATCTCTAATCCTAAGGCTAACAAAAAACCTAAGTCAATTAATATTCTTAAACCTAGACCTTATTCTAGCTATAACCCTATCCCAAACCCTAACCCTAAACCTGACCCTGACCCTTATTCTGACCATAACACTAACCTTAGGTTTAAACCTCATCCTAAACCTAGACCAAACCCTAACACTAGCCCTACCAATACTTACACATAAGCCTAACGCTATCACAAGCCCTAGATCTAAACATAATCCTAAATCTAGGATTAACTCTAGCCCTAGACCTAAGAAAATAACCTGGCCCTAGCCCTAACAATAACCCTTAACCTAACGCAAAGACTAAACCTAATCCTAGACATAAACCTAATCCTAATTCTGGCTTTAACCTTAACTCTATCTCTGATCTGAACACTGACCCTCCTTTTAGCACAAAACCTATCTCTAAATCTGACCCTAAATGAAAACCTAAACCTAACACTACACCTAGCTATAACCCTAACATTACAACTAGCAATAATTATAACACTAGATCTTACGTTACCCATAGCCTTAACCTTATGCCTTAACCTAACACAAAATGTAGAGTGAATCCTAGGCCTAAACCTAGCCCTAAGCATAACCCTAACCCTAACCCTAGCCCTAACCCTAATCCTAACCCTAGCTTTAGTCCTAACCCTAGCTCAAAGCCTAACCCTTACCCCTAAATATAAACTTAGGCCTATCCCTAACTCTGAAGCTAACCCTAGCCCTAATTGTAACCTTAACCCTAGCCTTAAACCTAGTTCTAAACCTACCCATTACACTAACCCTAACTCTAACCCCATTAATAGTCCTAACCGTAGCCCTCACTCTAGCTCTAACTCTATTCCAAACCCTAATGCTAACACTGACCCTTATTCTGACCCTCATGCTAACCCTAGGTCTAAACCTGACCCTAAATATAGACCAAACACAAACACTTACTCTAGACCTAAACCTAATTCTAAATCTAGCCTTAACTCTAGCCCTAGACCTAAGCAAAAACCTAGCCCTAAAAATAACCCTTAACATAATCCAAACATAAACCTACCCCTAGACCTAAACCTAGTCCTAAAACTGGCTCTAAACCTAATTCTAACTCTAACCCAAATACTGACCCTGCCTTTAACAGTAAATCTACCTCTAAACCTTGACCTTAACCGAAAATATAAACCTACCACTAGACCTAGCCATAACCCTAACCCTAAAACTAGCCCTAATAATAACCATAGCTCTTACATTATCCATAGCCCTATCCTTTCACCTTAACCTAACACAAAACCTAGAGCAAATCCTAGGCCTAAACCTAGCCCTAAGCCTACCCTAACCCTAACTCTAGCCCTAACCTAATCCTAACCCTAGCCTTAGTCCTAAACCAAGCTTGAAGCCTAACCCTTAACCTAAATATAAATTTAGACCTATCCCTAACTCTAAAACTAACCCTATCCCTAATCCTAACCTTAATCCGAGCCTTAAACCTAGCTATAAACCACCCATTACACTAACACAAATCCTAACCCTATTGATAACCCTAGATGTAACCCTAATCCTAACCTTAAAAAAAAAAAAAATCTAATCCTGGTCCTAACCCTAAACCTAATACTTGCGATAGCCCTAACGCAAGCTCAACCCTAACCCATACCATAAACCTAAACATGATTATAGCCTTAACCCTTGCCCTAAAACTAAATCAAATCCTATCCCTACACCTAAACCTATATATGAACGTGTCCATTACCCTAACCCTAAGCCTAACCCTAATGATAACCTTAGCCATAACCCTAACCCTAAAGCTGAACCTATCATAATCCTATCCTTAGACCTAACGTTGAACCTAACCCTCGACCTAGCACTAACCTTAACTCTAGCTCAAACCCTCATCCTTACCCTGAATATAACCCTAGCCCAAACCCTAACCCATATCCTAGCCCTAATCCTAACCATAAACATAGCCCAAACCCTAGCTCTAACTCTATCCATTACTCTAATTCTAACCCTAAACCTAATGCTAATCCTAGCCCTAACTCTTACCCTCACTCTATCCCTAGCCCTGATTCTAACTCAAGCCCTAAACCTAGCCCTAACCCTTACTCAATCCCTGACCCTTACCCTTAACCTAACCATAAGACTTAACCTAAGCATAAGCCTAACACTAATACTATCTCTAATCCTAAACTGAACCCTAACCTTAACCCTAGCTCTCAGCTCACTCATTACCCTAGCCCTAACCATAAACATCATGATCACCATAGCCCTAACCCAAAACCTATTCTAATCCTAACCATAAACCTAACCCTAGACCTAACATTAAACATAATCCTTGCCGTAGTCCTAATCTTAGCTCAAACCCTAACCATACCCTAAATCTAACCCTAAACCTAGTCCTAATCTAACCCTAATCTTAACCACACATTTAACCCTGTCCATTACCATAAACCTAATGATAACCCTAGATCTAAACATAATACTAACCCTAACCCTAACCATCACCTTAACCCTAGTCCTAACCCTAAATCTAACCGTAGCCTTAGCACTAACCCTAGCTAAAACCCTAAAGCGTATAATAAATCTAACCCTAACCCTAGCTTTAACCCTAATGCAAACCCTAACTCTAGCCATAATCCTAACCATAACTCTATTCCTAACACTAGGTCTAAACCTATCAATTACCCTAATGATAACCATAAACCTAATGCTAACCCTAGGCCTAACCCTAACCCTATCCATTACCCTAAACCTAATCTGAACCCGAAACCTAACCTGAAGCATGAACCTAACCCTATCTATTACCCTAACCCTAACTCTAACCATAACACTAATTTGAGTCCTAATCCTAAACCTTAACCTACCCAAACCCAAAACCTGACCCTGACGATTTTAATACCCTTAGCTCTAAACATGAACCTTACCCTAAACCTAACTCTGACACTAGACCTAGCCATAAACCTTATCCTAAAACTATCCCTAACCATAAACCTAGACATGATTTTAGCCCTAGCCCCAATACTTTTCATAACCCTGACACAAACACTAGCCCTCATCCTAGCCCTAAACCTAGCCTCGATCCTAACCTGTACCCTATTTTAGCCCTACCCCTAATTTTATTCCTCACCCTAGTTCTTAAACAAGCTATAACCCCATCTCTTCCCCTAAACCTAACACTAACCCTAGCTGTAGACCTAAACCTACAAGTAACCCTAGACCTAATCCTAGCCCTAATTTAGCCCTAACCCTAACCCTAACACTAGCTCTAAGACTAACTCCAACTCTCACACTAGCCTTATTCCTAGTTCCATCCCTATCCCTTACCATAACCCTAACACTTGCCCTAACCTTAGCCCTAACCCTACCCCAGCCCTAACCTTAGATCTAACCATAACTCTAAATCTAACCCTAAACCTAACCATAAAACTCACACTAACATTAGCCCTAACACTAAGGCTAATTATAAAACTAGCCCTAACCTAGTTCTAGTCCTAAAACAAAACCAAGCCATAGCCCTAACCCTAAACTTTAAACTAAACCAAAACTTAACCCAATATCTGGCCCTAACCCTAGCTCTAATTCTAGTTCTATCCTAACCATAAAACTAATCTTGACCCTGACTCTGACCCTGTAACTAACCCTACTTCTAACATCACCCTAAAAATAAACTTAAACCTAAAACTAGACATAGCCCTAAACCTAACGCTAAAAGTAGCCCTAATCATAACCCTAGTTCTTCCATTAGCTGTAGCCCTAAAACCTTAACATTACCCTGACCCAAACCATAACTGTTACTGGGAACCTAATAATAACCCTATCTCTAAAACTGAACCTAACCTTCAGCCTAACACTTATACTAGAAATAGCCATAAACCTCACACTAAAACTAACCCTAACCATAAACCTAGACCTGACATTAGACTTAACCCTAATCCTAGTCCTAACCCTAACACAAAACCTAGCCCTAATCATAGCACTTAACCTAGCCTAGACCTAAAACCTAACCCTAATCCTAGCCCTAAAAATAGGCCTAGCCCTAACACTAATCCTAGTGCTAATCCTAGTACTAATTTTGACCTAACCCTAACCCTAGCCCTAAGACTAACTCTAACTCTCACTGTAGTCCTATCCATAGTTTTAAACCTATCCCTTAAAATAACCCAAACCCTAGGCCTAAGCCTAGCCCCAACACTAGCCTATCTTTTGTCCTAGCCCTAATCCTAGATCTAATCCTAACTCTAAATCTATCCTTAACTCTAAGCCTAAACCTCACCCTAACACTAGCCCTCACCCTAACACTAACAATGCCTAATTCTAATTGGAAAACTAGCTCTAACCCTAGCCCTACCACAAAATAAAACTGATTCATAGGCTTAACCCTAAACCTTACCCTAAATCAAAACCTAACCCTATACCTAGCCATAACCCTAGCACTAATTTGAGTCCTAATCCTAACTCTAGTACTTACACTGACCCTGATTTGGATGCTAACACTAACCCTAACTCTAAACATCATCCCAGCCTAAATTTAACCCTAAAATAACCTAATTGGAACTCTAGTTCTTAAATTAGCCATAACCCTGGGCTAACAGAAAACCTAGCTTTAATCTAAGACCTAAACCTAGCTTTAAACTTAACCCCAACCTTAACCCTAGCTCTATCCCTAACCCTAATACTATCCCCAACCCTAGCTCTAACCCTGTCCCTTACCCTAAGCCAATCCCTCACCCTAATGCTACCCTACTCCTAACCCTAATCCTTAGCCTACCCCAAACCATAACTCTAATACTAATCCTAACCCTAGCCCTCATTTTAGCTCTAACCCTAATCCAAACTCTAACCCTAACCCTGACCCTTATTCTGACCCTAACTCTAACCCTAGGTTTAAACCTGACCCTAACCCTAAGCCAAAACCTAACATTAGCCCTACGGATAACCCTATACCTAAACCTAACCCTAACACCAGACCTAGAAAAAACCCTAATCCTAAATCTAGCCGTAACTCTAGCACTAGCACCCCCCCCAAAAAAAAAAACCCTACCCCTAGGCCTAACAATAACCCTTAACCTATCTCAAACACTAACTCTATCCTTAGTCCTAAACCTAGCTAGACCTAAACCTAGCCCTAATTCTGGCCCTAACCTTAAACCTAACCCTAACCTGAACAATGACACTTACTCTAACACAAACTGCTCTAAACTTTATGCTAACCCAAAATCTAGCCATAACCTAACACTAGACTTAGCCATATTACTAACCCTAGTTCTTTCACTACCCATAGCCCTAATGCTAGCCCTAAATCTCACACAAAATATAGCCCTAATCCTACCCGTAACCATACCCCTAAGCCTAAACCTAACCCTAACCCTAGACCTAACCATAACTAACCCTAACCCTCACCCTAGTCCTAACCCTAGGTCAAACACTAATCCTTAACATAAACATAACCCTACCCCTAACCTTAACCCTAATGCTAATCCTAGCCTTAATCCTAACCATAACCAAGACCAAACCCTAGCTATAAATCTATCCGTTACCCTAAACATAAACCTAACCCTAATGCTAAACCTAGAACAAAATTTAACCCTAATTCTAAACCTAGACTTGACACTAAACTTAACCCTCACCCTGGCCCTTACCATAGGTCAAACCCTAACACTTACCCTAAACATAAGCCTAACACTAACCCTAGGCTTAACACTAACCCTAATCTTAACCCTAGACTGAATCCTAACCATAACCCTAGCCCTAAACCTATCCTTTATGCAAACATAAGCCTAAACCAAATGCTAACCCTAGGCCTAAACTTAAACCTATCACTAACACTAACCCTATCCATTACCTAAACCTAACATGAACATTAAACCTAACCCTATCAATTACTCTAATCCTACCCCTAACACTTACACTAAAGCTAATTCGAGTTCTAAACATAAACCATAACACAAACCAAACTCTGAACACTACATTGACTCTAATAATACACCTGGCTCTAAATCCTGACCTTTACCATAAACCTAACCCTTAACTACACCTAGATATAAAACTAACCACAACACTATCCCTAACCAAACCATAGACCTGACATTAGCAATCTACCTAATTCTTGCCCTAAACCTAACAGAAACACTAGCCCTCATCCTAGCCCAAACCTAGCCTTAATCTTCCTCCAAACCCTAATAGCCCAATCCATAATTTCAACCCTCGCCCTAGTTCTGAACCTAGGTGTAACCAAATCCCTTCCCCTAACCCTAACTCTAACCCTAGCACTATCACTAACCCTAACCTGAGTCCTAACACTAGGTTACTAAAAGTAACCCTAGCTCTAATCCTAGCCCTAATTTATCTCTAAATGTAACCCTTACTCTAACCTAGCCCTAAGACTAACTCTAAATCTCAAGCTACACCTATTTCTAGCCCTAACCTTGGCCCTAACCCTAGCCCTAACCCTGGATCTAAAAATAATTCTAAATCTAACCCTTACACTAAGCCTAAACCTCACCCTACCACTAGCCCTAACACTATCACTAATCCAAAACTAGCCCTAATCCAAGCCCTAGACCTAAAACAAAACTGAGCCATAGCCCCAATGCTAATCCTAACCTAAATGTAACCGTATACCTGACATTAGCCCTAGCCCTAATCTTGTTCTAACCTTAATGCAAAACCTAACCCTACACCTACCCTTAACCCTAGCTCTAATTCAAATGTTATCCCTAACCCTAAAAATGACACTAACCCTGACTGTGACCCTATCACTTACCCTATCTCAATACATCACCCTAAAACTAAACCTAATCCTAACACTATACCTAGCCCTAAACCTAACCCAAAATCTATCGCTAATCATAAGGCTAGTTATTACATTAGCCATAGCCATACATAAGCCATAACCTAATCTATAACCTAGCCCTAATCTGAGCCCTAACCCTAGCTTTAAACCTAACCCTAACACTTACCCTAAACCTAATCCTAACCCTAGCCTTAATCCTAACCATAACCCTAGCCCTAACACTAGCACTAATCCTATCCATTACCTAACCCTAAACCTAATCCTAATGGTAACCTTAGGATAACCCTAACCCTATCCATAACTCTAACACTATTACCTAAACCTAGCCTGAATCCTAAACCTAACCATATCCATTACCCTAACCCTAAAACTACCACTAAAGTTAATTTGAGCCATAATCCTAAACCTTAACCTAAACAAACACTAACCCTTTTCCTGACACTAATAATACCCCTATGTAAAACTTAACCTAACCCTTAACCTAACCCTTACACTATACATAACCATAAACATAACCCTAAAACTATTGCTAACCATAACACTAGACCTGACTTTAGCACTAGTCCTAACGCTAGACCTAACCCTAACAAAATCTGTAGCCCTAATCCTGGTGATAAACTTAGTCTTAATCCTAACCCTAACCTGAACACTAGCCCTAAGCCTAAATTGAACCTTCGCCCTAGGTCTAAACCTAGCTATCACATCATACCATACCCTAACCCAAACCCTAACACTAGCCCTAACAGTAAACCAAGGCCTAGCCCTAATACTAACCCTAGCTCTAATCCTATCCCTAATTTAGCTGTAGTCCTAAACCTAACAATATCCCTACTCCTAAGACTAAATCTAATTCTCTCCCTAGCCCTATCCCTAGTTCTAAAGTTATCCATTTCTAAGCCAAAGCCTAGCCCTAACCCTAGCCCAAATCTAGCCCTAAACTTAGGCCTAGACATAAACCTAGATCTAAACCTAACTCTAAATCTAACCCTAACCCTAAACATAAACCCCATCCTAACACTAGACCTAGCCCTAATGCTGATTCAAAAACTTGCCCTAAGCCTAGCCATAGCCCTCAAACAAAACTGAGCTATAGACCTAATCCTAACCCTTAACCTAAACCAAATCCTAATGCTATATTAGCCCTAACCCTAACCCTGCAACTAATATTGACTCTGACTCTGAATCTAAAACTAACCCTAGCTCTAAATATCACCCTAACCCTAAACCTAACCAAAACACTAGACTGAGCCCTAACCCTAACCCTAACCCTAATCATAAAACCACTTCAAACATTAGCCATAGCCCTAACCCTAACAAAAAACTTAGCCCTAGTCTGAGCCCTAACTCTAGCTTTAACCCTAGCCTTAACTCTAACCCTAAACCTAGCTCTAAACTTATTCCTTACCTTTAGTAAGACCCTCACCCTAATGCTACCCTAGTTCTAACCCTAATCGTTAGCCTACCCCAAACCTTAACTCTATTAGTAGTCCTAACCCTAGACCTCATTCTATCTCTAACCCTAGCCAAAAGCCTAAGCCTAACCCTGACCCTTATTCTCACCCTAACAATAACCCTAGGAATAAGCCTGACCCTAATCCTAAACCAAACTGTAACACTAGCCCTACGGGTAAACCTACACCTAAACCTTACTGTAGCACTAGCACTAGAACTAAATTTAATCCTAAATATAGCCATAACTCTAGCCCTAGCTCTAATAATGACCATTAACCTAACACAAAGACTAACTATACCCCTAGACCTAAACATAGTTTTAATTCTGGCCCTAACACTAAATCCAATACTAACCTGAACCCTGACCCTTACCCTAACATAAACCCTAGCTCTAAATATTATCCTACCATGCCTGCAAGGTAGGCGGACCTGCGACCCACTGGCAGAACAGGCCCAGCGGCCTGCAGAGGGGCAGAGACGCCCCCCGTGCCTGCAAGGTAGGCGGACCTGCTACCGATCTGCAGAACAGGCCAGCGGCCTGCTGGTGTGGTAGGCACATTGCCCCAATTGGAGGAGGGGCAGAGCCGCCACCCGCGCCTGTGAGGGAGACTTTGCAACTATACAAGAGCAATATAAATATATAGGGGGAAAATTCAATAACACAACAGTTTCACCAAGCAGAAAGAAACGTGAACGGTATGAAGAGACAAGGAAAGAAAGGACCACAAGCAATGCAGGTCAACTCAACGTTAGAAGAGGTAATATCTGCAGCAGATGGAATGTCAGATAAAGAATTCAGGATATACATGCTTCAGATGATCTGTCTCAAGGAAGACATTAGACAGCAAAATCAGACAATGAAAGATCACTTCGACAATGAATTACATAAACAAATCCAAGAAGCAAAAGATCAACTATACAGGGAGATAGAGTTATTAAAAAAAAACAAAACAAAAAACCAGAAATCCTAGAAATGCAGGAAGCAATAAACCAACTTAAAAACTCAATTGAGAATACTATCAGCAGAGTAGAACACTTAGAAGATAGAACATCAGACAATGAAGACAAAGTATTTCAACTTTAAAAGAACATAGACAGCTCAGCAAGACTGTTAAGAAACCATGAGCAGAACATCCAAGAAATATGGCATAACATAAAGAGACCAAACTTAAGAGTCATTGGGATACAGGAAGGTATAGAGGTCCAAACCAAAGGAATGAGCAGTCTATTCAATGAAATAATACGAGAAAACTTCCCAGACTTGAAGAATGAGACAGAATCCCAAATCCTAGAAGCCTACAGGACGCCGAATGTGCAAAATCATAAGAGACCCACACCTAGACACATTATAATGAAGATGCCCAACATACAGAATAAGGAGAGAATTTTAAAAGCTACAAGAGAAAGGAAACACATTACATTTAGGGGTAAACCAATCAGGAAAACAGCTGATCTTTCAACACAGACTCTGAAAGCTAGAAGATCCTGGAATAACACATTTCAAACACTGAAAGAAAATGGGTTCCAACCAGAATTGTGTATCCAGCAAAATTAAGCTTCAGGATGGAAGATGAAATTAAAACCTTCCACGATAAACAAAAGTTAAAAGAATTTGCAGCTAGAAAACCAGCTCTTCAAAAAATCCTCTGCAAAACATTACAGGAAGAGGAAATGGAAAATAACAATGAAAACCAACAGTGGGAGGTAGTACAGTAAAGGGGGGAAATAATCAAAGAGGAAAACAAACCATGTTTAGTAACAGAAATAAACAAATATGGCTGGAAGAACAACACATATCTCAATAATAACCCTAAATGTTAATGGCTTAAACTCACCAATTAAGAGACACAGGCTAGTAGAATGGATCACAAAACATGACCCAACAATATGCTGCCTACAAGAGACACATTTGATAGGAAAAGACATACATAGGCTGAAGGTGAAAGGTTGGGAAAAATCATATCACTCACATGGACATCGGAAACAAGCAGGAGTGTCCATACTCATATCAAATAAAATAGATTTCAAGCCAAAGTTAATCAAAAGGGATAAAGAGGGACACTACATACTGCTCAAGGGAACCATACACCAACAAGACATAACAATCATAAATATATATGCCCCAAACAATGGTGCACCTATGTTCATCAAACAAGCTCTTCTCAAGTTCAAGAGTCTAATAGACCACCATACAATAATCATGTGAGACTTCAACACACCTCTCTCACCACTGGACAGATCTTCCAAACAAAAGTTGAATAAGGAAACTATAGAACTCAATAACACAATTAATAACCTAGACTTAATTGACATATATAGAATATACCACCCAACATCAAGCAGTTACACTTTTTTCTCAGCAGCACATGGATCCTTCTCAAAAATAGATCATATATTATGTCACAAGGCAACTCTTAGGCAATATAAAGGAGTAGAGATAATACCATGCATCTTATCTGATCATAATGGAATGAAACTGAAAATCACCAATAAAAGAAGGAAGGGAAAATCATGCAACAATGGAGAATGAACAATAGGTTACTGAATGATCAATGGGTTATAGAAGACATCAAAGGAAATTAAAAAAAATTCTTAGAGATAAATGAAAACACAGACACAACATATTGGAATCTATGGGACATATTGAAAGCAGTTCTAAGAGGAAAATTCATTGCTTGGAGTTCATTCCTTAAAAAAAGAAAAAAACCAACAAATAAATTATCTCATACTTCATCTCAAAATCCTAGAAAAAGAAGAGCAAAACAACAGCAAAAGAAGTAGAAGGCAAGAAGTAATTAAAATCAGAACTGAAATTAATGAAATCAAAACAAAAGAAACAATTGAAAAATTGATAAAACTAAAAGTTGTTTCTTTGAAAAAATAAATAAAATCGACAGACCCTTAGCCATGCTAATGAAGAGAAGAAGAGAGAGAACTCAAATTACTAGCATACGGGATGAAAAAGGCAATATCAAAACAGACACTTCAGAAATACAGAAGATAATTAGAAATTATTTTGAATCCTTATACTCCAATAAAATAGAAGATAGTGAAGGCATCGATAAATTTCTTAAGTCATATGATCTGCCCAGATTGAGTCAGGAGGATATACACAACCTAAACAGACCAATTTCAATTGAGGAAATAGAAGAAACCATCAGTTAGTTCTACCAACTAAGAAAATCCCAGGACCAGATGGGTATACAGCAGAGTTTTACAAAACCTTTAAAGAGGAACTAATACCAATACTTTTCAAGCTATTTCAGGAAATAGAAAAAGAGGGAGAACTTCCAAATTCATTCTATGAAGCCAACATCACCCTGATTCCTAAACCAGACAAAGACACTTCAAAGAAAGAAAACTACAGACCAATATCTCTAATGAACCCAGATGCAAAAATCCTCAATAAAATTCTGGCGAATCGGATACAAAAACATATCAAAAAAAATTGTGCACCATGACCAAGTAGGATTCATCCCTGGGATGCAAGTCTGGTTCAATATACGGAAATCAATAAATGTTATTCACCACACCAATAGACTTAAAAATAAGAACCAAATGATCATCTTGATAGATGCAGAAAAAGCATTAGACAAAGTACAGCATCCCTTTATGTTCAAAACTCTAGAAACAATAGGGATAACAGGAACATACCTCAATATTGTAAAAGCAATCTATGCTAAGCCTCAGGCTAGCATCATTCTGAATGGAGAAAAATTGAAGGCATTCCCTCTAAAATATGGAACAAGTCAGGGATGCTCTCTCTCACCACTTCTGTTCTACATAGTTCTCGAAACACTGGCCAGAGCAATTAGACAGATGAAAGAAATTAAAGGCATAAAAATAGGAAAAGAAGAACTTAAGTTATCACTATTTGCAGATGACATTATTCTATACATAGCAGACCCAAAAGGGTCTACAAAAAAACTATTAGAGCTAATAAATGAACTCAGCAAAGTGGCAGGATATAAAATCAACACGCATAAATCAAAGGCATTCCTGTATATCAGTGACAAATCCTCTGAAATGGAAATGAGGACAACCACTCCATTCACAATATCCTCAAAAAAAAAATACTTGGGAATCAACCTAACAAAAGAGGTGAAAGACTTATACAATAAA